>NW_028147833.1:0-56136 GCF_008360975.1 Lichenostomus cassidix
ACCCTAACCCTAACCCTAAACCCTAACCCTAACCCTAACCCTAACCCTAACCCTAACCCTAACCCTAACCCTAACCCTAACCCTAACCCTAACCCTAACCCTAACCCTAACCCTAACCCTAACCCTAACCCTAACCCTAACCCTAACCCTAACCCTAACCCTAACCCTCACCCTAACCCTAACCCTAACCCTAACCCTAACCCTAACCCTAACCCTAACCCTAACCCTAACCCTAACCCTAACCCTAACCCTAACCCTAACCCTAACCCTAACCCTAACCCTAACCCTAACCCTAACCCCACCCTAACCCTAACCCTAACCCTAACCCTAACCCTAACCCTAACCCTAACCCTAACCCTAACCCTAACCCTAACCCTAACCCTAAACCTAACCCTAACCCTAACCCCTAACCCTAACCCTCCCTAACCCTAACCCTAACCCTAACCCTAACCCTAACCCTAACCCTAACCCTAACCCTAACCCTAACCCTAACCCTAACCCTAACCCCGCCCCCTAACCCCTAATCCCGCCCCCTAACCCTAATCCCGCCCCCTAACCTTAATCCCGCCCCCTAACCCTAATCCCGCCCCCTAACCCTAATCCCGCCCCCTAACCCTAACCGGAAATCGAGCTCCGGAACCCGGAAGCGGCATTCCGGAAACCGGAAGTCACCTGCCGGAAGCCGGAAGTGACTGACTCGCCGGAACCCGGAAGTGACTCGCCGGAAACCGGAAGTCACATACCGGAACCCAAGTGACCGCCGGAAGCCGGAAGTCGTCATCCGAATGCCGGATGTGTGTCACCGGAACCCGGAACCGGGAACGGGGAAGCCGGAACCGAGTTCCGGAGACCCGAAACCGTAGCCCTACGCCTAATACCCGCCGCCGCATGGGCTTACCTGCATCGCACGTCGTCCGCTGGCCTTCAGGGATGTCGCCGTGCCGCGGCCGTGGCGCTGCGTGCCTTATGGAGCCGCCGGCCGCTCGCGCGGGGCCGCGGCCGGTTCCGGAGTGCCGGAGCGCAGCGTGCTGACTGCTGCTGCGTCTCGGCGTGCCACGGCGCTGCTCCGGTTCCCGCGCCGGCGGCGGAGAGCCCTCCGGAGGCTCTCCGCGCGGCGCGCGCCCTGCCGCCTGCTGCGGGCGCCATCTTGCACTGCCCCGGAAGTGACGACGCCGGTGCCTTATGGGATTTGTGGGCGGGGCGTGGGCGGAGCCGACCGGACCGCTTCCTGCCGCCCGTAGCCGTAATACGTGGCCTAGGGGCACCGCGGACACTGTCGCTGATGCTCCCGCATCGATTTGCTCCCCTCGGGAGCCCCCGACATGCGTTCAACCCCTCTTCCGGGCTTTGCGGGCTTCTACTGCACTCCGCTGTACGGTAGCAACTGCAGGGCTGCCGGAGCGGAGCGGCGGCGACCCAGGTCAGGTGCGGGGAAGGGGGGGGGGAGGCGGGAGGCACGGTGGACGCGGTAGCCCCGACGGGGAATGGTGGGGCGCGCGGCCCCACGTGCCGCGCCGGTGGCGTGGGGGTCGCCGGGGGCGGCCGAAGCCGCCGCGCGGAATGGGGGGGGCACCGCGGCGCCCGGAGAAGCCGGGGACCGCGGCACCTAGAGCCGCCGCGGGGACGGGGGGCGGGGCGGCAGCGGCTGGGACCGCGTCGGGAAGCTGGGGGCAGGGCGGCCCCGCGCCCAGAACCGCGGGGTGGTGGCGGGGGCAACGCAGCGGCACCCGGGCCGCAGCAGCCAGTATTAGGGCTAGGGAGAACATTAGGGTTACGGCGGGGATTAGGGTTACGGCGGGATTAGGGTTGGGGCTGGATTAGGGTTAGGGCCGGGATACGGTTACTGAGTTAGGGTTGGGGCTGGGATTAGGGTTGCGGCGAGATTAGGGTTGCGGCGGGGATTAGGGTTACGGCCAGGACTATGGTTGGGGGCAGGATTATGGTTGGGGCCAGGATTAGGGTAATGGGTGGGATTAGGCTTGGGATCTGGTTAAGGTTAGGGTCAGGGACGGGGTCAGGTTGTGGTTAGGATGAGGGTCGGGGTCGGGTCTGGTTACGATGGGGGTCAGGGTTGGTGTGTGCCTATGGTTAAGGTCTGGGTGGGGGTCAGCGTGTAGTTGAGGTCAGGGTCGGGGTTGGGGCCTTCTTAGGGTCAAGATTGGGGTCTGGTCGAGGTCAGAGTCGGGGTTGGGGCCTGCTTAGGGTCAAGGTCGGAGTCTGGTTGAGGTCAGAGTCGGGGTTGGGGCCTGCTCAGGGTCACGGTCGGGGTGTGGCTGAGGTCAGAGTCAGGGTTGAGGCCTGCTCAGGGTGACGGTCGGGGTCTGGTCGGCGTCAGGGTCGGGGTTGGGGCCGTCTTAGGGTCAAGATTGGGGTCTGGTCGAGGTCAGAGTCGGGGTTGGGGCCTGCTTAGGGTCAAGGTCGGAGTCTGGTTGAGGTCAGAGTCGGGGTTGGGGCCTGCTCAGGGTCACGGTCGGGGTGTGGCTGAGGTCAGAGTCAGGGTTGAGGCCTGCTCAGGGTGACGGTCGGGGTCTGGTCGGCGTCAGGGTCGGGGTTGGGGCCGTCTTAGGGTCAAGATTGGGGTCTGGTCGAGGTCAGAGTCGGGGTTGGGGCCTGCTTAGGGTCAAGGTCGGAGTCTGGTTGAGGTCAGAGTCGGGGTTGGGGCCTGCTCAGGGTCACGGTCGGGGTGTGGTTGAGGTCAGAGTCGGGGTTGAGGCCTGCTCAGGGTCACGGTCGGGGTCTGGTCGGCGTCAGGGTTGGGGTTGGGGCCTTCTTAGGGTCAAGATTGGGGTCTGGTCGAGGTCAGAGTTGGGGTTGGGGCCTGCTTAGGGTCAGGCCCCGGGTCTGGTGGAGGTCAGGCTCATGGTTGGGGCCTGCTTAGGGTCAGGGCCCGGGTCTGGTTGGCATCAGGGTCGGGGTTGGGGCCTGCTTAGGGTCAGGATTGGGGTCTGGTTGAGGTCAGAGTCGGGGTTGGGGCCCGCTCAGGGTCACGGTTGGGGTCTGGTTGAGGTCAGAGTCGGGGTTGGGGCCTTCTTAGGGTCAGGCTCGGGGTCTGATTGGCATCGGGGTCGGGGTTGGGGCCTTCTTAGGGTCAGGCTCGGGGTCTGATTGGCATCGGGGTTGGAGTTGGGGCCTTCTTAGGGTCACGGTCGGGGTCTGGTCGGCATCACGGTCGGGGTTGGGGCCTGCTCAGGGTCACGGTCGGGGTCTGGTCGGCGTCAGGGTCGGGGTTGGGGCCTTCTTAGGGTCAAGATTGGGGTCTGGTGGAGGTCAGAGTTGGGGTTGGGGCCTGCTTAGGGTCAGGGCCCGGGTCTGGTGGAGGTCAGGCTCACGGCTGGGGCCTGCTTAGGGTCAGGGCCCGGGTCTGGTGGAGGTCAGGCTCACGGCTGGGGCCTGCTTAGGGTCAGGGCCGGGGTCCGGTGGAGGTCATAGTCGGGGTTGCGGCCTGCTCAGGGTCACGGTTGGGGTCTGGTCGGCATCAGGGTCGGGGTTGGGGCCTGCTCAGGGTCACGGTCAGGGTGTGGTCGGCATCGGGGTCGGGGTTGGGGCCTGCTCAGGGTCACGGTCGGGGTCTGGTCGGCAGCGGGGTCGGGGTTGGGGCCTGCTTAAGGTCAGGGTCACGACTAGGGTTACAGCCAGGGTTAGGGTTTTGGTCGGGATTACAGTTGGGGCCGGGATTAGGGTTAGGATTCCTTAGGGTTACGGCCAGGACTAGGGTTCCGATTCCCTAGGGTTACGGCCGGGACTACGGTTACGAGTCCCTAGGGTTACGGCCGGGACTAGGGTTACGGTTGGCATTAGGGTTAGGGCCAGGACTATGGTCGGGGGCAGGATTGGGGTTGGGGCCAGGATTACGGTTGCGGCCAGGATTAGGGAAGGGGCTGGGATTAGGCTTGGGATCTGGTTAAGGTTAGGGTCAGGGACAAGATTAGGGTCGGGGCTGGGATTAGGCTGGGGATCTGGTTAAGGTTAGGGTCAGGGACAGGGTCAGGGTGTGGTTAGGATGAGGGTCAGGGTCTGGGTCAGGGTCTGGTTGGGATCAGGCTCACGGTTGGGGCCTGCTCAGGGTCACAGTCGGGGTGTGGTTGAGGTCAGAGTCGGGGTTGGGGCCTGCTCAGGGTCACGGTCGGGGTCTGGTCGGCATCGGGGTCGGGGTTGGGGCCTGCTCAGGGTCACGGTCGGGGTCTGGTCAGCATCGGGGTCGGGGTTGCGGCCTTCTCAGGGTCATGGTCGGGGTCTGGTTGCGGTCAGAGTCGGGGTTGGGGCCTGCTCAGGGTCACGGTCGGGGTGTGGTTGAGGTCAGAGTCGGGGTTGGGGCCTGCTTAGGGTCACGGTCGGGGTCGTGTTGAGGTCAGGCTCACAGTTGGGGCCTGCTTAGGGTCATGATCGGGGTCTGGCTGGGATCGGGGTTGGGGTTGGGGCCCGCTTGGGGCCAGGGTCAGGATCTGGTTGGGATCAGGGACAGGGTTGGGGCCCGCTTGGGGCCAGGGTTGGGGTCTGGTTGGGATCAGGGTCAGGGTTGGGGCCTTCTTAGGGTCGGGGTCGGGGTCTGGTCGGCAGCAGGGTCGGGGTTGGGGCCTGCTCAGGGCCACGGTCGGGATCTGGTCGGCGTCAGGGTCGGGGTTGGGGCCTCCTTAGTGTCACGGTTGGGGTCTGGTCGGCATCAGGGTTGGGGTTGGGGCCTGCTCAGGGTCACGGTCGGGGTGTGGTTGAGGTCAGGGTCGGGGTTGGGGCCTGCTCAGGGTCACGGTCGGGGTGTGGTTGAGGTCAGGGTCGGGCTTGGGGCCTGCTCAGGGTCACGGTCGGGGTGTGGTCGGCATCAGGGCAGGGGTTGGGGCCTGCTCAGGGTCACGGTCGGGGTCTGGTTGAGGTCAGAGTCGGGCTTGGGGCCTGCTCAGGGTCACGGTCGGGGTCTGGTTGAGGTCAGAGTCGGGCTTGGGGCCTGCTTAGGGTCACGGCCGGGGTCTGGTGGAGGTCAGGCTCACGGCTGGGGCCTGCTTAGGGTCACGGCCAGGGTGTGGTGGAGGTCAGGCTCACGGCTGGGGCCTGCTTAGGGTCACGGCCGGGGTCTGGTGGAGGTCAGGCTCACGGCTGGGGCCTGCTTAGGGTCAGGGCCCGGGTGTGGTGGAGGTCAGGCTCACGGCTGGGGCCTGCTTAGGGTCACGGCCGGGGTCTGGTGGAGGTCAGGCTCACGGTTGGGGCCTGCTTAGGGTCATGATCGGGGTCTGGCTGGGATCGGGGTTGGGGTTGGGGCCCGCTTGGGGCCAGGGTCAGGATCTGGTTGGGATCAGGGACAGGGTTGGGGCCCGCTTGGGGCCAGGGTTGGGGTCTGGTTGGGATCAGGGTCAGGGTGGGGGCCTGCTTAGGATCAGGGTCGTGGCTAGGGTTACGGCCACGATTAGGGTTACAGCTGGCTTTAGGATTAGGATTCCTTAGGGTTACGGCCGGGATTAGGGTTAGGATTCCTTAGGGTTACGGCCGGGACTAGGGTTGCCGTCGGCATTAGGGTTACGGCCAGGACTATGGTCGGGGGCAGGATTGGGGTTGGGGCCAGGATTAGGGTTGCGGCCAGGATTAGGGTAGGGGCTGGGATTAGGCTTGGGATCTGGTTAAGGTTAGGGTCAGGGACAGGATTAGGGTCGGGGCTGGGATTAGGCTGGGGATCTGGTTAAGGTTAGGGTCAGGGACAGGGTCAGGGTGTGGTTAGGATGAGGGTCAGGGTCTGGGTCAGGGTCTGGTTGGGATCAGGCTCACGGTTGGGGCCTGCTGAGGGTCACGGTTGGGGTCTGGTCGGCATCAGGGTCGGGCTTGGGGCCTGCTCAGGGTCACGGTCGGGGTCTGTATGGGATCAGGGTCGGGGTTGGGGTCTGCTCAGGGTCACGGTCGGGGTCTGGTCGGCATCGGGGTCGGGGTTGGGGCCTGGTCAGGGTCACGGTCGGGGTCTGGTTGGGGTCAGAGTCGGGCTTGGGGCCTGCTCAGGGTCACGGTCGGGGTGTGGTTGAGGTCAGAGTCGGGGTTGGGGCCTGCTTAGGGTCCCGGTCGGGGTCTGGTTGGCATCAGGGTCGGGGTTGGGGCCTGCTTAGGGTCCTGGTCGGGGTCTGGTCGGCATCAGGGTCGGGGTTGGGGCCTGCTTTAGGTCAGGGTCACAGCTAGGGTTACAGCCAGGGTTAGGGTTTTGGTCGGGATTGCAGTTGGGGCCGGGATTAGGGTTAGGATTCCTTAGGGTTACGGCCAGGACTAGAGTTCCGATTCCCTAGGGTTACGGCCGGGACTACGGTTACGAGTCCCTAGGGTTACGGCCGGGACTAGGGTTACGGTTGGCATTAGGGTTACGGCCAGGACTATGGTCAGGGGCAGGATTGGGGTTGGGGCCAGGATTAGGGTTAGGGCCAGGATTGGGGTCGGGGCCAGGGTTAGGGTTAGGGCCAGGGTGAGGGTAATGGCTGGGATTGGGGTCGGGGCTGGGATTGGGGTTGGGGCCAGGGTTAGGGTTAGGGCAAGGATTAGGGTAGCGGCTGGGATTGGGGTCGGGGCTGGGATTAGGCTCGGGATCTGGTTAAGGTTAGGGTCAGGGACAGGGTCAGGGTGTGGTTAGGATGAGGGTCAGGGTCAGGGTTGGGGTCTGGTTGGGATCAGGGTCAGGGTTGGGGCCTTCTTAGGGTCACGGTCGGGGTCTGGTTGGGATCAGGGTCGGGGTTGGGGCCTTCTTAGGGTTGGGGTCGGGGTCTGGTTGGGATCAGGGTCGGGGTTGGGGCCTGCTTAGGGTCGGGGTCGGGGTGTGGTTGAGGTCAGGGTCGGGGTTGGGGCCTGCTCGGGGTCACGGTCGGGGTCTGGTCGGCATCAGGGTCGGGGTTGGGGCCTGCTCGGGGTCACGGTCGGGGTCTGGTCGGCGTCAGGGTCGGGGTTGGGGCCTGCTCGGGGTCACGGTCGGGGTCTGGTTGGCGTCAGGGTCGGGGTTGGGGCCTTCTTAGGGTCAAGATTGGGGTCTGGTCGAGGTCAGAGTCGGGGTCGGGGCCTGCTCAGGGTCACGGTCGGGGTCTGGTTGAGGTCGGAGTCGGGGTCGGGGCCTGCTCGGGGTCACGGTCGGGGCCTGGTCGGCATCGGGGTTGGGGTTGCGGCCTGCTTAGGGTGAAGGTCGGGGTCTGGCTGGGATCGGGGTCAGGGTTGGGGCCTGCTTAGGGTCGGGGCCGGGGTCTGGTGGAGGTCAGGCTCACGGCTGGGGCCTGCTTAGGGTCACGGCCGGGGTCTGGTGGAGGTCAGGCTCACGGCCGGGGCCTGCTTAGGGTCAGGGCCGGGGTCTGGTGGAGGTCAGGCTCACGGCTGGGGCCTGCTTAGGGTCAGGGCCCGGGTCTGGTGGAGGTCAGGCTCACGGCTGGGGCCTGTTTAGGGTCAGGGCCCGGGTCTGGTGGAGGTCAGGCTCACGGCTGGGGCCTGCTTAGGGTCGGGGTCAGGGTCTGGTTGAGGTCAGGGTCGGGGTTGGGGCCTGCTTGAGGTCAGGGTCAGGGTCTGCTTGGCATCGGGGTCGGGGTTGGGGCCTGCTTAGGGTCAGGATTGTGGCTAGGGTTACGGCCACGATTAGGGTTAGGATTCATTAGGGTTACGGCTGGGACTAGGGTTCCGATTCCCTAGGGTTACGGCCGGGAGTAGGGTTCCGATTCCCTAGGGTTACGGCCGGGACTAGGGTTCCGATTCCCTAGGGTTATGGCCGGGGTTAGGGTTGCGATTCATTAGGGTTACGGCCGGGGTTAGGGTTGTGGTCGGCAGTAGGGTTACGGCCAGGACTATGGTCGGGGGCAGGATTGGGGTCGGGGCCAGGATTAGGGTTAGGGCCAGGATTGGGGTCGGGGCCAGGGTTAGGGTTAGGGCCAGGGTGGGGGTAATGGCTGGGATTGGGGTCGGGGCTGGGATTGGGGTCGGGGTTGGGATTAGGCTTGGAATCTGGTTAAGGTTAGGGTCAGGGACAGGGTCAGGGTGTGGTTAGGATGAGGGTCAGGGTCTGGGTCAGGGTCAGGTTGGGATCAGGCTCACGGTTGGGGCGTGCTCAGGGTCACGGTCGGGGTCTGGTCAGCATCAGGGTCGGGCTTGGGGCCTTCTCAGGGTCACGGTCGGGGTCTGGTCGGCATCGGGGTCGTGCTTGGGGCCTGCTTAGGGTCACGGTCGGGGTCTGGTCGGCATCAGGATCAGGATTGGGGCCTGCTCAGCGTCACGGTCAGGGTCTGGTCGGCATCAGGGTCGGGGTTGGGGCCTGCTCAGGGCCACGGTCAGGGTCTGGTTTGGATCAGGGTCGGGGTTGGGGCCTTCTTAGGGTCACGGTCGGGGTCTGGTCGGCATCGGGGTCGGGGTTGGGGCCTGCTCAGGGTCACGGTTGGGGTCTGGTTGAGGTCGGAGTCGGGGTTGGGGCCTGCTTAGGGTCACGGTCGGGGTCTGGTTGAGGTCAGGCTCAGGGTTGGGGCCTTCTCAGGGTCAGGGTCGGGGTGTGGTTGGGATCGGGGTCAGGGTGGGGGCCTTCTTAGGGTCAAGATCTGGGTCTGGCTGGGATCGGGATCAGGGTTGGGGCCTGCTTCAGGTCAGGGTCGCGGCTAGGGTTACAGCCAGGGTTAGGGTTTTGGTCGGGATTACGGTTGGGGCCGGGATTAGGGTTAGAATTCCTTAGGGTTACAGCCAGGACTAGGGTTAGGATTCCTTAGGGTTACGGCCGGGACTAGGGTTACGATTCATTAGGGTTACGATTCCTTAGGGTTACGGCCGGGACTAGGGTTACGATTCATTAGGGTTACGGCCGGGATAAGGGTTATGGCCAGGACTACGGTTGGGGGCAGGATTGGGGTTGGGGCCAGGATTAGGGTTGGGGCCGGGATTGGGGTTGGGGCCGGGATTAGGGTTAGGGCTGGAATTGGGGTTAGGGCCGGGATTGGGGTTAGGGCTGGGGTTAGGGTTGGGGCTGGGATTGGGGTTGGGGCCGGGATTGGGGTTAGGGCTGGGATTAGGGTAATGGCTGGGATTGGGGTCGGGGCTGGGATTGGGGTCGGGATCTGGGATTGGGGTCGGGATCTGGGATTGGGGTCGGGATCTGGGATTGGGGTCGGGATCTGGTTAAGGTTAGGGTCAGGGAAAAGGGTTGGGGTTAGTTGTCCTGGATGTGGTGGTGGTGGTTCTCCTGGGTGTTTGAGTTCTGTCTGTTCTGCTATGTATGTGTATAGTCATTGTTGTTCTTGCCTTATGCAGCATAATAATGACCACAGTGGTGGTCATTATGATCGGGATCATTCTCTTCTAGTACTGCTGATTGCTGATGACATAGTCCTGGTCATCCCTGGGGGGTGGGTATCTTCATTCATTATGCTGATGAAGGGCCTTGCCCTAATGCTGCAAAGTGTCTTAATTATGCTAAAGAAGGTCCTTGCCCTCCTGCTGCGAAGTGTCTTAATTGTAGAGGGATGAAAATCATAGGTGCCTATGATGAGGACAGTGGCAACTATAGTTAGAGAAATGCCTAAAGTAATGCTAATGAACTGTAAGTATGGTAGGCATGGACTCACTCATAACATAATCATCCTCACAATGGTAATGATGATGATGATGATGATTCCCCAGTTATGCAAATGACCTTCTTCCTTATGCTAATGATATGGATTAGGCTAACTGCCCTGACAATGTTGATTACACTAATGGTTGTTACACTGTAATTATGCTAACCCTAATTATGCTAATCATCTTCATTATGCTAACAACCCCTAATTATGCTAACAATGCCCCTAATTATGCCAAATACCCTGATTATGCCAATGACCCTAATTATGCAAACTACCCTCATAATGCTGATTACCCTACATAGGCTAACAGCTTTATATATGGTAACAACATTAATACTGCCAAGCATCTGAAAAACACTAACAACCTCATGATGCTAATTACCCCTAATCTTAAGCACTGTCATCTCTATTAATACTGTAACAACCCTAACCCTAGACACACCCCCCCCTGACCACCAGCCCTATTCACTGCACCTGGGCCCCTTCGCAACCCGAACCCTAGACCACGCCCCCTGACGACTCAGACCCGCCCCTTTGCAACCCTCTCCCTAGACCACGCCCCCTGAACGCACCCCTAATCGTAACCCTAACCCTGATCCCTTGCACCTGAACGCACCCCCTAATCGTAACCCTAACCCTGATCCCTTGCACCTGATCCCTTGGCAATGTAGTGTCATATTACCCTCATCTATACCCTCACTGTAGCCCTAAAACCTGATCCCCTGCACCTGACCCCTTGGCCCTGTTCCCTCACCCTCATGGTGACCCTCATCCTCATCCTCACTGTAATGATGACTCCTGATCGCTATACCTGATCCCTTGACCCTGCTCCCTCACCCCACCCTCTTCCTCACCCTCACTATAAGCCTTTTACAGTACCCTATAACCCCTGATCCCTGCACCCGATCCCTTTACCCTACACCCCCACCCTCACCCGCGCTGTACCGAGCATGCGCGATGCCGTGGACTACCAAAATGGCGTCGGCATCGCTCGAGCATGCGCGGTACCGTGGACTACCAAAATGGCGTCGGCATCGCTCGAGCATGCGCGGTACGGACGACAACCAAAATGGCGCCCGCATCGCTCGAGCATGCGCGATACGGTGGACTACCAAAATGGCGTCGGCATCGCTCGAGCATGCGCGGTACCGTGGACTACCAAAATGGCGTCGGCATCGCTCGAGCATGCGCGGTACGGACGACAACCAAAATGGCGCCCGCATCGCTCGAGCATGCGCGGTACGGACGACGGCCAAAATGGCGTCGGCTGGCTCGAGCATGCGCAGTTGTGACGCGTTCGAAAAGGGCGGCCGCGGGGGTATTCTCAGGGGGTTTAGGAATGTACCTGGCTGCCAGAACGAAATGCGCACCCCGAGAGTGCCGCCGCGGCGGCTCGCGAGCCTTGCGGGCTTGCGGGAAAGAGCGACGGCGCGGTCGGGGCGGGGGGAGCTGCCGAGATCCCTGCGTTCAGGGATACGCACCGGCGCCGTCGGCCGAACGGCGGCCACGCCCCTCGGCGCCCCGGCCCGCCCCTGGCCGCCAAGCCCCGCCCCGGCCCGCCCCTCTCCGCCCCGGCCCGCCTCTCCCCGCCCCTCGGCTCCGAGCCCCTCAAGAAGGGCCCCCCGGCGCCGCCCGCGAGACCCCTAGGAGCACCAGCGGCGGACGAGGAGCGGCGGAGCGGCGGCGGCTACGGTGAGGCAGCGGAAGGTGAGCGCCGGCGGCGGCCGGGCGGCGGCGGGAGCGGAGGGGCGGAGGGGCGGCGGAGCACCGGCCGCGGAGCGCCGGCGGCGGCGGGAGCGGAGGGGCGGAGGGGCGGCGGAACACCGGCCGCGGAGCGCCGGCGGCGGCCCAGCGCCGCCGGCGCTCCGGGGCCGGGCGGCGGCGGCGGCCGGCGGCGGAGCACCGGCCGCGGAGCGCCGGCGGCCGGCGGCGGCGGAGGCGGCGGAGCACCGGCCGCGGGCGCCGCGGCCCAGCGCCGCCGGCAGCTCGGCAGCGGCCCGCGGCGCGGCGGAGGGGCGGAGGAGCACCGGCGCGGAGCGCCCGGCCCAGCGCGGGGCGGCGGACAGCGCCGGCCGGCCGCGGCGCCCGGCGCGCCGCGCCGGCGGCGGCGCCGAGCGGCGGCGCGGCGGCGGCGGCGCGGCGGAGGAGCCCGGCCGTGGCGCGCGAGGAGCGGACGACGGCGGAGAGCCCGGCCGCGGAGCGCGGCGGCCGAGCGGCGCGGCGGCGCAGCAGCGGTGGACTGCCGGCGGCGGCAGCAGCGCTCCGCGGCTGAGTGCCGGCTGCGGCGGAGCTGCGGGAGAGGTGGCGGAGCGGCGCCGGTGGAGCGGCGGGGGCGGCGGCGTGGGCGGCGGCGGCGGCGACGGCGGAGCGCCGGCGGACTGCAGGTGAAGCCGGCGGCGACCCCGGTCGAGAGGCCGGTGGAGGCTGGGGGGTCTGTTGCGCGCAGAGCGGTACAGGTTTCCTGAGTCGCCGGGGGAGCGGCGGCGCCTGCCGCCGAGGGGGGGGGGCGGCGGCAGCGGCGGCAGCAGCACTCGCCGCCGCCGATAGACAGTGGTGGGGGACCCGCCCGCCCGGGCTGCGTCTCCGGGGAGGGGAGGTGGATGTCCCGGCGGCGGCAGCAGTTTGTTTGCGGCGCAAAGGAAACGGGGACGGCCAGCCTCAGCTGCATCCCCGTGCCGGGAGTCTGGGGGGGGGGGCCACGCCGGCCGCGGCCGCGTCCTGGCGCCGGGAAGGGGGGGGGGCGCGGGCGGCGGCGGCAGCGTCCCCGCGCCGGGAACGGGACGGGGGGGGCACCGACGGCGGCGGCCGCGTCCCCGCACCGGGTCCTGCGCGCTCGCGGCCCGGCTGCTCGGGTGTCTGCGGCACGGACTGACTGCGGGCTGTGGGGGCTGTCCGGTCAGCGCGGCGCCTGGGCAGGTAAGAAGGAGATACTGGAAAACAGCACGTGCTCCACACTGAGTGGCACACACATACAGGAACGTCGGGGACGATGGAACGGGCAGGGAGTGGAGGACCTGCAGCGGCTGGCCACCGCGAGGCGTGGGTGGAGCCGGTGTTCGGGGCGCTCGGGTGGAGGCTGAGCCGGGACGCTGTGCAGGTGGAGCGGCTGCTGCCGGGACGGGAGAGTGCGTAGCCCTGTTGTGTGGGCTCTGGTGCTTTCGGTGTGTTTACCAGGACCTTGAGATGGAATAGTCGCTCCTTTCAGAAAAATGCATTTTTTGGAACACTAGGTATGGCTTCTGGACTTTCGCACAGATGTACGAGCTGTTCGGCTAATGAGCATCACCACCCCCAGAAACACCTGGAGATGGTTACCTGATGAGCATCACCACCCCCAGAAACACCTGGAGACGGTTGCCTGATGAGCATCACCACCCCCAGAAACACCTGCTGACGGTTGCCTGAGGAGCAGCAACCCGGTAAGCAGCAGCTGAGTATAATAATATATCTAGTATATGTATGTTACATCAATTTTATGTATTTTATGTGGATATATGAAATATAGATATTATACATATCATATTTGGCTATAAAATGGGTAGTAGGTAATATATATTATCTGTTGGCTATATCATATGTGGTATATATGAAATATATGGAATGTATGTTAGATATTATACATATAATATATATGTTATATAATGGAATTCATATATTTGTATATGTTACTATATGTCTGATGTCTTGCATAGTATATATACATTTTATTGATAATATATATTATATGTAGAAATATATATAATTTGGTAATGGGAAAAAAAAAAAAAAGACAGGAAAAAAAGGAAAAAGCACGGATGCTAGGGAACAGAGATGCAGCCAAGGTGGCATGCTCCCTTTAAAAAAAAAAAAAAAAAAAAATTAATGTAAAGGCAGCATGGCAGAGGAAAGTGAAAAGACATTGAGCAAACAAACCAAAAGCACATGGAACCGAAAAATAGAAGGTGGCACGAGCTGTACGTGAGGAGCAAAGCATTGAAATGAAGGTGGAAAACCAAGGCAAGTAAAAACCATCAGATATGTACGTGACTGCAGAGGCTAAGGGAATGTTTGTACTTGTCAAAGATGGTAAGTAGGCACACAGGGGTAAGAATGAAGTCATTGTTTCCTGGTTTGGGTACTTCCTTGCTGTTCAAGTGCCTGGTAATGGTATGCAGATGTAGCAGACAGCTAAGTTTTTTACTGTCTGTCTTCTAGACAGGTTTCTTTGAACATCACAAAGTTCTCCGAGGGGAATGCCTTAGAAATGCAACACGGCAGCCTGGAAGGGAGGTGAGTCCGCTCCTACGGCGTCCCGTTGTGCGCAGGTACTGTTCATGAAGGAGCTTATAACGTTTTGTACAAATGCCTGTGAAGGAAATGATGTGGAGAAGACATACTCAGGCGGTGGGTCCTGTCACTGTCACCTGTCAGTAGGTACGAGAGACAGAAGGAGAGAGAGAGAGAAGAGAAGAGAGGAAAGGAAGATTGGAAGGACAGGTAGGGACACATAACAGGACAGCGACAGAGCATATGACCGGGCCGTGGTTCCCGGCGGGCGTTGTGATGTGGGTGAATTCCTTCGGGGAAGGCGTGCGCCGATGCCCGGGCCTGTCCCCCTGCTAAAACTGGGTCGGTGTCTGGCGGCGGGCTCCAGATCTGTCGATGCGAATGCGGTGCTGTGGTGCCAGGCCTAGGCCTGCGGAGACTGTGCGATGCGTCGGGAAATGCTGCTAGGTAACTGTGAGGGGAAAATGGCGTGGCTGAGGACTGTGGGGCTGGGGGAGGCTTTCCACAGGTGGGCCAAAGAGGATAGCTGTGGCCTGCGTGAGACGGGAGCTTATCACGTGGATCCCGAGGGCTCCCGTTCCCCCCTGAGCTGCTGGACGGTGTGTACAAACCCGCTTCCTGCGGGCATATCCTCTTCGCCCGCTGCATACTGAGGCCTAGAAGATTTGAAGTGCAGCTGCTGGCTTTGATTTAAGTGCATACATACACAGCTGTCCCACAAGGTGAGATGAGCTAGGAATAATTTTTCATGCTTGTAATGTGCAAAGCAGCTGTGTGCAGGGAGCCTTTTGGATGGAGTTGTATATGGATGTTCGGTTGAGAAAGATTTATGAGTCTATGACAGAAATCCCTGAAGTGGAATTTGATGTGTATTTCATGTGGATCTTTTGGTGACTGTATTCGTGTGTTTCACAGGGCTGCCTTCATTGCGAGGGTACTGCGTCCGTGTGGAGCTACATCTGCTGGCACTGGCTGTGATTGTCAAGGCACACGTGGAGAACAAAGTGTCCTGCTGGAGCCTTCACCTCTGGCTGTCCTCTGGACGTGGATAAGGGAAGGTATGTGTCGTGTTTAAAACGGGTCAGAGTTGCCGTACTGCACGGTATGTGTTGCTGAGAAGCACACGTGGAGCATTTTTGCTTTCATGCCTGTTTAGGTAGTGAGATGGATAAGTGCCAAGACATATGTGTGTGCATACAGATCATTGTGCACAGCGTGTTTACAAGCTTGGTGCAGTAACTCTGGCACCTGTGAGTGGTAAGTGACGTGTGCGAGACGTGGGAGGAAGGTACTGGAAAGCGTGGCAGTTCTGTGGGGAACAAGTGCTACAAAGGCGATGGCCTTGAAATGCCAGGTAGCGGGCTGCAAGTGGGGTGACTGCACTCCTACAGTGGCCTGAAGTGTTCACACGGCGGTCGTGATGAAAGTGAAAACGTGCAGAGGATACCCTCGCACAGTATGTCCTCTCACTTGGATTTCTTTCTAGGTATGAGACATGAGGAGAGATGAAAAGATGCCAGGAAAGGAAAAAAAAAGAGAGAGTGGAAAAGAGAAGACGTGCGTGCACAGAAAGGCTCACGGAGCTAAGGCGGCACTGCGTGGGTCCTGAGGGCACCGTGACGTCAGGTAATAGACCCCGTAGCCACGGGACGGTGGCCGGAGTTGTCCCCCTGGGAAAGTGGGCTCAGTGTGTGGCAGCAGGCTCAGCATCTGTTGCTCCATATGCACTGCTGTGGTACATGGCCTAGCACTGCGGAGAGTTTGGAATGCGTGGAAACACCCTGTAAGGTGCCTGTGACATAGGAAATGGCAAGCTTATGTCATGTAAGGGTGGCTGAGGCTTCCCACAGCTGAGGCAAAGAGGATAGATGTTTGTGGCACGGGAGCGGAGCTTACGGCAGGTACCCGAAGGCCTCCTGCTTCCCCCTGAGGTGAGGGAGAGTATGTACAAACCTAGTTCCTGCCAGCATGTATGAGCCGGGATCCTGCGAGCGTTTAGTGTTCGCCCACTGCATGCTGAGGCTTGGACCATTCAATTCAGAGGGCGTTTGCAGGCTTTGCCATTATTGCATACACGCCTGTCCCGGACGGTGAGATGGCTGAGAAGTAATTCTCCGTGAATATAACAAGGTGGCTGACTGTCAGTGCAAAGTATCTGTCTTGAGGGAGGCCTGTGGATGGAGATCTAGAGGAATGATGGAGTGAGGAAGGAGGATGAATGTGTGACAACAATCCCTGAAATGGAATGGTATGTGGGTGTTCAGGTCAGTACATACTATGATTACATAGCAAAAAAGACCGTGAGTGGCTTAGTGAGAAAGATCAGGTCTGTCAAATGACAGAGAAGGGGCCAATGAGGGGGTTCCTGATTGTATAAGAGTGTTGGAAAAGCTTTAGGAAAGAAGGCAGCTTGAAATGTCTTGCTGACAGGTATGGAAAGGGATGTACAGGGTCAGTGACGGTATTTGTGTGTTTCACAGGGCTGCCTGCATTGCAAGGGTCATGCATCCATATGGAGCAACGTGTGCTGGCACATGTGGGATTGTGAAGGCAGACATTTAGAAGAAAGTGCCCTGCTGGAGCCTTCACATCGGGATGTCCTCTGATGTGGATATGGCAAGGTATGTTTGGTATTTAAAGAGTGTCATAGTATGCATAGCAGAAGGTATGTATTGGTGAGAAACAAACACAGAGCACCTGAGTTCTCATACATGTAGGGGCAGAGGTTTGGAAGTGAAATAGGGAGGTGCCAAGAGATATTCAGTGTGCATACAGAAAACTATGCAGGGTGCATGTACCAGCTGGATGCAAAAATTGTGACACCTGTGAGTTGCAAGTGACATGTCTAAGAGATCGGAGGCAGGTGCCTGAAGGGAATGCAGTTCTGTGCGGACAAAGTGTTACGAAGGAAATGGCTTTGAAATGCAAGGGATCGGGCTGGATGTGAGATGAGTGCACTCATCAGGTAGCCTGTTGTGTTTCCATACTGCTGGTCATGAAAATGACAAGGGTCAGAATGAAATGGGGGCAAAGGACACCTTCAGACGGTGTGTCCTCTCCCTTTGATATGCTTATAGGTATGAGACACAAGGACCGAAAGAGGAGAGAAAAGGAGCGGTGGAACAACAGATGGCCGCACGGCCAGGGACAGGAACAAAGCTTTATCGGCACTGCGTGAGTCACCGCAGCATCGGGACATCGATTCATGGACCCTGAAGCGACGGCAGTGTGGCCAGGCCTGTCCCCCTGGGCGAGTGGGGTCGGTGAGTTGCAGCAGACTCCACATCTCTTGCTTTACATGCACTGCTGTGGTATGTGGCCTAGCACTGTGCAGGGCCCCTAATGAGTAGAAGGGGCCTGTAAGGTGCCTGTGACGTGAAAATGGCACGGTTAGTTCATGTGCGGCTGGGTGAGGCTTTCCATGGGTGGGCCAAAGAGGATGCTTGTGTATTGCGTGAGACCGCAGCTTACCGCACGTACCCCGAGGCCTCCCGTTCCGCCCTGAGCTGCCAGACGGTGAGTACGAACCCGGTTCCTGCGGGCGTATCCTCCTCGCCCGCTGCATACTGTGGCCTAGTGGATTTGCTGTGCAGCTGCTGGCTTAGGTATTACTGCATACACAGCTGTCCCAGAAGGTGAGATGACCTAGGAATAATTTTCCATGCGTGTCATGAGAGGGCCCATTGTCCCTGCAAAGCGGCTGTCTGCAGGGAGACTTGTGGACGGAGTGATATATGGATGTTTGCTGGGCAAGGACAAGGAGTGTGTGACAATTATCCCTGAAATGGAATGCTATGTGGATGTTTGGGCCGGTACGTAGTGTGATTATGTCACAAGAGACCCACGGAGTAGCTTAGTGAGAAACATGAAGTATGTGAAATGACACAGAAGGGAGCAATGAGGGGATTCCTGATAGTAGAAGAGTGTTGGAAAAGCTTTAGGAAAGAAGGCAGCTTGAAATGTCTTGATGACAGGTATGACAAGGGATGTACAGTGTCAGTGACAGTACTTGTGTGTTTCACGGGGCTGCCTGTGTTGCAAGGGTGCTGCATCCCTGTGCAGGTACATGTGCTGTTACTCGGTGTGATTCTGAAGGCAGAAATGGATAAGAATGTGTCCTGTTGGAGCATGCAGCTGTGGCTGTCCTACAGATGTGGATATGGGAAGGTATGTGTTGTGTTTCAGAAGTGTTGCAGTTGCCATAGTAGGAGGCATGCATTGCTGAGAAGCAAAAGTGGAGGGGTTGAGGTATTGTACATGCTGAGGCAGAGATTTGAGAGTGAAAGTAAGAAGTGCAAAGAGATCCTCTGTGCGCATCTAGAGAATTGTGCGAGGTGTGTTGACAGGCTGGGTGCTGCACTTGTGAGATGACACCTGTGATTTTTAAGTGCCATGGGTACGACATGGGAGGTAGGTGTTGTAAAGAATTGGAGTTCTGAACAGAAAGACTGCTATGATGGAAATGGCTTTGAAATGCAACACGGCAGGCTGCAACTAAGTCCACTCCTCCAGTGTCCTCCTGTGTGTAGATAGTTGTTTTAATGGAATGTGTGACATTCTGTAGAAATAGCAGTGCACGAATGAATATGCAAAGGAGATGCTCAGACAGTGTGTCCTCTCACTGTCATGTGTTAGTAGGTATAAGGCACAAGCACAAAGCAATGTGAGCGGTCCATGGGTCCCAGGACCATCCTGAGGTAGGTTAATATAGCCCGAAGTCATGGGCCGATGGCCAGGCCTGTCCCCCTAGCAAAGCAGGGGCAGCATCTTGCAGCAGGCTGCAGCTGTGTGGATATATATGCCATGCTGCAGTGAAAGGCCTATCACTGCAGAGCATGTAGAAGGCATTGAAAGACCCTGTAAGGTAACTGTGACATGAAAATGGCATGATTATGGCATGGGGGGATGCGTGAAGATTTCCACAGGTGGGCCAGGGAGGGTAGATGTTTATGGCCTGGGACCACAGATGACAGCATGTAGGCAAAGGCCTCCTGTTCCCCCCTCAGCTGGGGGACAGTGGGTAGAAACCTGCTTCCTGCAAGGGTATCCTGTGGACCTGCTGCATGCTGAGGCTTCAACAGCTTGGAGTGCAGCTGCAGGCTTGGACCTCTTGCAGAAGGTGAGATGACTGAGGAATGATTTTCCCTGGATTTGATTAGCTAGCTAGGTAGGTAGGTAGGTAGGTAGGTGGCTGGCTGGCTGGCTGGCTGGCTGGCTGGCTGGCTGGCTGGCTAGCTAGCTAGCTAGCTAGCTAGCTAGCTAGGTGGCTGGCTACCTAGCTAGCTGGCTGGCTGGCTGGCTGGCTGGCTGGCTACCTACCTACCTACCTACCTATCTACCTACCTACCTAGATGGCTGGCTGGCTGGCTGGCTGGCTGGCTGGCTGGCTGGCTGGCTACCTACCTACCTACCTACCTACCTACCTACCTACCTACCTACCTAGATGGCTGGCTGGCTGGCTGGCTGGCTGGCTAGCTAGCTAGCTAGCTAGCTAGCTAGCTAGCTAGCTAGCTGGCTGTCAGGTTGGCTGATTGGTTGGCTGGCTGCTTGGTTGGCTGGTGGGTTGGCTGGCTGGCTGGCTGGCTGGCTGGCTGTCAGTCAGTCAGTCAGTCAGTCAGTCACAGCAAAGTAGCTGTCTTAAGGGAGACTGGTGAATAGAGGTGTATATGAATGTTTTGCTGAAGAAGAATGATGAGTACGTGATAACCCTCCCTGGAATGGAATTGGACGTGGAGGTTTGGGTCAGGAAGTACGAGGAGTATGGAACAAGAAAGCCTGGGAGCAGGTAAGTGAGAAGGATGAAGTAGGTGAATGGGCTTAGAAGAAGGCACAGATGGGGTTATGGATTGTAGAAGA
Source organism: Lichenostomus cassidix (assembly GCF_008360975.1). NCBI lineage: Eukaryota > Metazoa > Chordata > Aves > Passeriformes > Meliphagidae > Lichenostomus > Lichenostomus cassidix. The sequence goes on from NW_028147833.1 coordinate 19,653, forward strand.
GGCTTGCAAAAGCTGGAGGAAAGAACGTGTCTTGAACTGTCTCGGTGACAGGGAACGGGCAGGGATGTACAGGTTGCAGTAACAGTATTTCTGTGTTTCACCAGGTTCCCTGTATGACAAGGGCACTACATGCATGTGGAGCTCCATGGGCTGGCACATGGTTTGAGTGTCAAGGCAGAAATGGAGAAGAATCTGTCCTGGGGAAGCGTGCAGCTCTGGCTTTCCAAAGTATGCTGATATGAGAAGGTATGTGTCACGTTTCAAAAGTGTTGCACTTGCCGTAGCAGGAGGCATGCATTCCTGAGAAGCAAGCATGGAACACTTGAATTTTGCTACATGTTCAGGCATAGATTTCACAGTGAAAGAGAAAAGTACAAAGAGATACTGTGTGCACATAGGGAGAGTGATACTGTATGCACATAGGCAGAGGTGTACAGGTCATGTTTACAGGCTCGGTGCAGTAATTGTGACACCTGTGAGGTCTAAGTGGCATGTGCAAGACACGGTAAGACATGTCTAGGAGGTCTATATTGCAAAGAATTGCAGTTATGAGCGGAAAGGCTGCTACGAAGGCAATGGCTTTGAAATGCAGCACGGCAGGCCCAAAAGTGATGGAAATCCACTCCTACAGCGCCCTCTGGTGTCGAGGTAGTGTTTGTGATGGAACTTGGGACGTTCTCTAGAAATACCTGGGAAGGAATGGATGTGCAAAGGAGTCCCTGGCAGGTTGTGCCCTGTCACTGGCATCTGGTCTTAGGTTTGAAAGACACAACGACAGAGAGGAAGAGAAAAAGAACAGGGGAGGGACAGGTAGGGCCACAGGAACAAACATGGACAAAGCAGTGTGAGCGATCCACAGGTCCCGGGGCCATCCTGAGGTGGCTTAATGTAGCCTGAAGTCATGGGTCCATGGCCAGGCCTGTCCCCCTGGCAAAGCAGGGACAGCATCTTGCAGCAGGCTGCAGATGTGTGCATATACATGCATTGCTGCGGTGCAAGGCCTAGCACTGCAGAGCATGTGGAATGCATTGAAACACCCTGTAAGGTAACTGTGACATGAAAATGGTATGGTTATGGCATGTGGGACTGGATGGGGATTTGCACAGGTGGGCCAAGGAGGGTAGATGTTTATGGCCTGGGAGCACAGATGACAGCATGTAGGCAAAGGCCTCCTGTTCCCCCCTGAGCTGGGGGACAGTGGGTACAAACCTACTTCCTGCAAGCAGATCCTCTTTGCTCGGTGCACGCTGAAGCTTGGACCATTTGGAGTGCAGCTCCAGGCTTGGACCTCTCGCAGAAGGTGAGATGACTGAGGAATAATTTTCCCTGGATGTGATCAGCTAGCTAGCTAGGTAGGTGGCTGGCTCACTGTCTGTCCGTGAGTGAGTAAGTGCAAAGTGGCTGTCTTGAGGAAGACTGGTGGATACAGGTGGATATGAGTGTTTAGGTGAAGACGAATGATGACTATGTGATAACCCTCCCTGGAATGGAATGGTACGTGGATTTTTGGGTCAGGAAGTAGGAGGAGTATGGAACAGGAAAGCCTGGCAGTGGGTTGGTGACAAGGATGAAGTAGGTGAATGGGCATAGAAGGAGGCACTGAGCGGGTTATGGATGGTAGAGAAGTGTTGCAAAAGCTGGAGGAAAGAATGTGGCTTGAAGTGTCTCTGTGACAAGGAACATGCAGGGATGTACAGGTTGCAGCAACAGTATTTCTGTGTTTCACCACGTTGCCTGTATTGCAAGGACACTACATGCATGTGGAGCTCCATGGGCTGGCACGTGGTTTGAGTGTCAAGGCAGAAATGGAGAAGAATCTGTCCTCGGGGAGCGTGCAGCTCTGGCTGTCCTAAGTATGCTGATAGGAGAAGGTATGTGTCACGTTTCAAAAGTGTTGCACTTGCCACAGCAGGAGGCATGCATTCCTGAGAAGCAAGCATGGAGCACTTGAATTGTGCTACATGCTCAGGCATAGATTTGACAGTGAAAGAGAAAAGTACAAAGAGATACTGTGTGCACATAGGAAGAGTGATACTGTATGCACATGGGGAGAGTTGTACAGGTCGTGTTTACAGGCTCGCTGCAGTAATTGTGAGACCTGTGAGGTGTGAGTGGCATGTGTAAGACACGGTAAGACATGTGTAAGACGTGGGTGTTGCAAAGAATTGCAGTTCTGAGCAGAAAGGGTGCTACAAAGGCAATGGCTTTGAAATGCAGGACGGCAGGCCCAAAAGTGATGGAAATCCACTCCTACAGCGCCCTCTGGTGTCGAGGTAGTGTTTCTGATGGAACTTGTGACGTTCTCTATAAATAACTGGAAAGGAATGGATGTGCAAAGGAGACCCTCACATGTTGTGTCCTGTCAATGGCATGTGGTCTTAGATTTGAAAGACACGAGGACAGAGAGGAAGGGAAAAAGAGGAGAGGAGGGACAGGTAGGGCCACAGGAACAAACAGAGACACAGCAACAGGAGCGGTCCATAGGTCCCGGGGCCATCCTGAGGTGGCTTAATATAGCCCGAAGTCTTGGGCCGATGGCCAGGCCTGTCACCCTGGCAAAGCAGGGTCAGCATCTTGCAGTAGGCTGCAGATCTGTGGATTTATATGCAGTGCTGCCATGAAAGGCCTAGCACTGCACAGCATGTGGAATGCATAAAAAGACCCTGTAAGGTAACTGTGACATGAAAATGGCATGTGTGTAGCATGTGGGGCTGGATGAGGGTTTGCACAGGTGGGCCACAGAGGGTAGATGTTTATGGCCTGTAAGCACAGATGACAGCATGTAGGCAAAGGCCTCCTGTTCCCCCCTGTCCTGGGGGACAGTGGGTACAAACCTGCTTCCTGCAAGGGTATCCTCTGGACCTGCTGCATGCTGAGGCTTCCACAGCTTGGAGTGCAGCTGCAGGCTTTGACCTCTTGCAGAAGGTGAGATGACTGAGGAATAATTTTCCCTGGATCTGATCAGATAGCTACCTAGCTAGCTGGCCGGCTGGCTGGCTGGCTGGCTGGCTGGCTGGCTACCTACCTACCTACCTACCTACCTACCTAGATAGCTAGCTGGCTGGCTGGCTGGCTACCTAGCTAGCTAGCTGGCTGGCTGGCTGCTTGGTTGGTTGGCTGGCTGGCTGGCTGGCTGGCAGGCTGGCTGGCAGGCTGGCTGGCTGTCAGTCAGTCAGTCTGTCAGTCAGTCAGTCAGTCAGTCAGTCACAGCAAAGTAGCTGTCTTAAGGGAGACTGGTAAATAGAGGTGTATATGAATGTTTTGCTGAAGAAGAATGATGAGTACATGATAACCCTCCCTGGAATGGAATGGTACATGGAGGTTTGGGTCAGGAAGTAGGAGGAGTATAGAACAAGAAAGCCTGGGAGCAGGTAAGTGACAAGGATGAAGTAGGTGCATGGGCTTAGAAGAAGGCACTGATGGGGTTATGCATTGTAGAAGAGGCTTGCAAAAGCTGGAGGAAAGAACATGTCTTGAACTGTCTCGGTGACAAGGAACGCGCAGGGATGTACAGGTTGCAGTAACAGCCTTTCTGTGTTTCACAGGGTTGCCTGTATTGCAAGGACGCTACATCCATGTGGAGCTCCATGGGCTGCCACTCAGTGTGATTGTCAAGGCGGAAATGGCAAAGAATCTGTCCTCGGGGAGCATGTAGCTCTGGCTTTCCAAAGTATGCTGATATGAGAAGGTATGTATCACGTTTCAAAAGTGTTGCACTTGCCAGAGCAGGAGGCATGGATTCCTGAGAAGCAAGCATGGAGCACTTGAATTTTGCTACATGTTCAGGCATAGATTTCACAGAGAGAGGGAAAAGTACAAAGAGATACTGTGTGCACATAGGGGGAGGGATACTGTATGCACATAGGGAGAGTTGTACGGGTCGTGTTTACAGGCTCACTGCAGTAATTGTGAGACCTGTGAGGTCTAAGTGGCATGTGTAAGACACGGTAAGACATGTGTAAGACGTGGGTGTTGCAAAGAATTGCAGTTCTGAGCAGAAAGGGTGCTACGAAGGCAATGGCTTTGAAATGCAGGACGGCAGGCCCAAAAGTGATGGAAATCCACTCCTACAGCGCCCTCTGGTGTCGAGGTAGTGTTTGTGATGGAACTTGGGACATTCTCTAGAAATACCTGGGAAGGAATGGATGTGCAAAGGAGACCCTCGCACAGTGTGTCCTGTCAGTGGCATCTGGTCTTAGGTTTGAAAGACACAAGGACAGAGAGGAAGAGAAAAACAAGAGAGGAGGGACAGGTAGGGCCACAGGAACAAACAGGGACAAAGCAATGGGAGCGGTCCATAGGTCCCGGGGCCATCCTGAGGTGGGTTAATGTAGGCTGAAGTCATGGGTCGATGGCCAGGCCTGTCCCCCTGGCAAAGCAGGGGCAGCGTCTTGCCGCAGGCTGCAGATGTGTGCATATACATGCGTTGCTGCAGTGCAAGGCCTAGCACTGCACAGCGTGTGGAATGCATTGAAACACCCTGTAAGGTAACTGTGACATGCAAATGGTATGTTTATGGCACGTGGGGCTGGATGAGGATTTGCACGGGTGGGCCAAGGAGGGTAGATATTTATGGCCTGGCAGCAGACATGACAGCATGTGGGCAAAGGCCTCCTGTTCCCCCCTGAGCTGGGGGACAGTGGGTACTAACCTACTTCCTGCAAGCAGATCCTCTTTGCTCGGTGCACGCTGAAGCTTGGACCATTTGGAGTGCAGCTCCAGGCTTGGACCTCTCGCAGAAGGTGACATGACTGAGGAATGATTTTCCCTAGATGTGATCAGCTAGCTAGCTAGCTAGGTAGCTAGCTAGGTAGGTGGCTGGCTCACTGTCAGTCCGTGAGTGAGTAAGTGCCAAGTAGCTGTCTTGAGGAAGACTGGTGGATACAGGTATATATGAATGCTTAGGTGAAGACGAATGATGACTATGTGATAACCATCCCTGGAATGGAATTGGACGTGGATTTTTGGGTCAGGAAGTAGGAGGAGTATGGAACAGGAAAGCCTGGCAGTGGGTTGGTGACAAGGATGAAGTAGGTGAATGGGCATAGAAGGAGGCACTGAGCGGGTTATGGATGGTAGAGAAGTGTTGCAAAAGCTGGAGGAAAGAATGTACCTTGAAGTGTCTCTGTAACAGGGAACAAGCAGAGATGTACAGGTTGCAGCAACAGTATTTCTTTGTTTCACCAGGTTCCCTGTATGACAAGGGCACTACATCCGTGTGGAGCTCCATGGGCTGGCACGTGGTTTGAGTGTCAAGGCAGAAATGGAGAAGAATCTGTCCGGGGGGAGCATGCAGCTCTGGCTGTCCTAAGTCTGCTGATATGAGAAGGTATGTGTCACGTTTCAAAAGTGTTGCACTTGCCACAGCAGGAGGCATGGATTCCTGAGAAGCGAGCATGGAACACTTGAATTTTGCTACATGCTCAGGCATAGATTTCACAGTGAAAGAGAAAAGTACAAAGACATACTGTGTGCACATAGGGAGAGGGATACTGTATGCACATGGGGAGAGTTGTACAGGTCGTGTTTACAGGCTCGCTGCAGTAATTGTGAGACCTGGAAGGTGTAAGTGGCATGTGTAAGACACTGTAAGACATGTGTAAGACGTGGGTGTTGCAAAGAATTGCAGTTCTGAGCAGAAAGGGTGCTACAAAGGCAACGGCTTTGAAATGCAGGACGGCAGGCCCAAAAGTGATGGAAATCCACTCCTACAGCGCCCTCTCGTGTCGAGGTAGTGTTTAGGATGGAACTTGGGACATTCTCTAGAAATACCTGGGAAGGAATGGATCTGCAAAGCAGACCCTCCCACGGTGTGTCCTGTCACTGGCATCTGGTCTTAGGTTTGAAACACACAAGGACAGAGAGGAAGGGAAAAAGAGGACAGGAGGGACAGGTAGGGCCACAGGAACGAACAGGGACACAGCAATAGGAGCGGTCCATAGGGTGCCAGGGGCATCCTGAGGTGGGTTAACATAGGCTGAAGTCATGGGCCGATGGCCAGGCCTGTCCCCCTGGCAAAGCAGGGGCAGCATCTTACAGCAGGCTCCAGATGTGTGCATATACATGCATTGCTGCACTGTAAAGCATGTGGAATGCATTGAAAGGCCCTGTAAGGTAACTGTGACATGAAAATGTTTTCTTTATGGCACATGGGGCTGGATGAGGGTTTGCACAGGTGGGCTAAGGAGGCCATGTTTATGGCCTTCGAGAAGAGGTGACAGCATGTAGGCAGAGGCCTCCCGTTCCCCCCTGAGCTGGGGGACAGTGGGTACAAACCTACTTCCTGCAAGCATATCCTCCTTGCTAGGTGCATGCTGAAGCTTGGACCATTTGGAGTACAGCTGCAGGCTTTGACATCTTCCAGAAAGTGAGATGAATGAGAAAAAAATTTTCCCTGGATGTGATCAGCTAGGTAGGTAGCTAGGTAGGTAGCTAGGTAGGTAGGTAGGTAGGTAGGTAGGTAGATAGCTGGCTGGCTGGGTGGGTAGCTGGCTGGCTGGGTGGGTGGGTGGGTGGCTGGCTGGCTGGCTGGCTGGCTGGCTGGCTGGCTGGCTGTCAGTCAGTCAGTCAGTCAGTCAGTCACAGCAAAGGAGCTGTCTTAAGGGAGACTGGTGAATAGAGGTGTATATGAATGTTTTGCTGAAGAAGAATGATGAGTACGTGATAACCCTCCCTGGAATGGAATTCTACGTGGAGGTTTCGGTCAGGAAGTAGGAGGAGTATGGAACAAGAAAGCCTGGGAGCAGGTAAGTGACAAGGATGAAGTAGGTGTATGGGCTTAGAAGAAGGCACGGATGGGGTTATGGATTGTAGAAGAGGCTTGCAAAAGCTGGAGGAAAGAACGTGTCTTGAACTGTCTCGGTGACAGGGAACGGGCAGGGATGTACAGGTTGCAGTAACAGTATTTCTGTGTTTCACCAGGTTCCCTGTATGACAAGGGCACTACATGCATGTGGAGCTCCATGGGCTGGCACGTGGTTTGAGTATCAAGGCAGAAATGGAGAAGAATCTGTCCTGGGGAAGCATGCAGCTCTGGCTTTCCAAAGTATGCTGATATGAGAAGGTATGTGTCACGTTATAAAAGTGTTGCACTTGCCACAGCAGGAGGCATGCATTGCTGAGAAGCAAGCATGGAACACTTGAATTTTGCTACATGTTCAGGCATAGATTTCACAGTGAAAGAGAAAAGTACAAAGAGATACTGTGTGCACATAGGGAGAGTGATACTGTATGCACATAGGGAGAGTTGTACGGGTCGTGTTTACAGGCTCGGTGCAGTAATTGTGACACTTGTGAGGTCTAAGTGGCATGTGCAAGACACAGTAAGACATGTCTAGGAGGTCGATGTTGCAAAGAATTGCAGTTCTGAGCAGAAAGGCTGCTACAAAGGCAATGGCTTTGAAATGCAGGACGGCAGGCCCAAAAGTGATGGAAATCCACTCCTACAGCGCCCTCTGGTGTCGAGGTAGTGTTTCTGATGGAACTTGGGACATTCTCTAGAAATACCTGGGAAGGAATGGATGTGCAAAGGAGACCCTGGCAGGTTGTATCCTGTCACTGGCAACTGCCCTTAGGTTTGAAAGACACAAGGACAGAGAGGAAGAGAAAAAGAAGAGGGGAGGGACAGGTAGGGCCACAGGAACAAACATGGACAAAGCAGTGTGAGCGATCCACAGGTCCCGGGGCCATCCTGAGGTGGGTTAATGTAGCCTGAAGTCATGGGTCGATGGCCAGGCCTGTCCCCCTGGCAAAGCAGGGGCAGCGTCTTGCAGCAGGCTCCAGATGTGTGGATATACATGCATTGCTGCGGTGCAAGGCCTAGCACTGCAGAGCATGTGGAATGCATTGAAAGACCCTGTAAGGTAACTGTGACATGAAAATGGTATGGTTATGGCACGTGGGGCTGGATGGGGATTTGCACAGGTGGGCCACAGAGGGTAGATGTTTATGGCCTGTAAGCACAGATGACAGCATGTAGGCAAAGGCCTCCTGTTCCCCCCTGTCCTGGGGGACAGTGGGTACTAACCTGCTTCCTGCAAGGGTATCCTCTGGACCTGCTGCATGCTGAGGCTTCCACAGCTTGGAGTGCAGCTGCAGGCTTGGACCTCTTGCAGAAAGTGAGATGACTGAGGAATAATTTCCCTGGATTTGATCAGATAGCTAGCTAGCTAGCTGGCTGGCTGGCTGGCTGGCTGGCTGGCTGGCTACCTAGCTAGCTAGCTAGCTAGCTAGCTAGCCAGCTTGCTGGCTGGCTGGTTGGTTGGTTGGCTGGCTGGCAGGCTGGCTGGCTGTCAGTCAGTCAGTCAGTCTGTCAGTCTGTCAGTCAGTCAGTCACAGCAAAGGAGCTGTCTTAAGGAAGACTGGTAAATAGAGGTGTATATGAATGTTTTGCTGAAGAAGAATGATGAGTACATGATAACCCTCCCTGGAATGGAATGGTACATGGAGGTTTGGGTCAGGAAGTAGGAGGAGTATAGAACAAGAAAGCCTGGGAGCAGGTAAGTGAGAAGGATGAAGTAGGTGAATGGGCATAGAAGGAGGCACTGAGGGGGTTATGGATGGTAGAGAAGTGTTGCAAAAGCTGGAGGAAAGAAGGTACCTTGAAGTGTCTCTGTAACAGGGAACAAGCAGAGATGTACAGGTTGCAGCAACAGTATTTCTGTGTTTCACCAGGTTCCCTGTATGACAAGGGCACTACATCCGTGTGGAGCTCCATGGGCTGGCACGTGGTTTGAGTGTCAAGGCAGAAATGGAGAAGAATCTGTCCTCGGGGAGCATGCAGCTCTGGCTGTCCTAAGTGTGCTGATATGAGAAGGTATGTGTCACGTTTCAAAAGTGTTGCACTTGCCACAGCAGGAGGCATGCATTGCTGAGAAGCAAGCATGGAGCACTTGAATTTTGCTACATGCTCAGGCATAGATTTGAGAGTGAAAGACAAAACTACAAAGAGATACTGTGTGCACATAGGGAGAGGGATACTGTATGCACATGGGGAGAGTTGTACAGGTCGTGTTTACAGGCTCGCTGCAGTAATTGTGAGACCTGGAAGGTGTAAGTGGCATGTGTAAGACACGGTAAGACATGTGTAAGACGTGGGTGTTGCAAAGAATTGCAGTTCTGAGCACAAAGGGTGCTAGAAAGGCAACGGCTTTGAAATGCAGGATGGCAGGCCCAAAAGTGATGGAAATCCACTCCTACAGCGCCCTCTGCTGTCGAGGTACTGTTTAGGATGGAACTTGGGACGTTCTCTAGAAATACCTGGGAAGGAATGGATGTGCAAAGCAGACCCTCCCACGGTGTGTCCTGTCACTGGCATCTGGTCTTAGGTTTGAAACACACAAGGACAGAGAGGAAGGGAAAAAGAGGACAGGAGGGACAGGTAGGGCCACAGGAACGAACAGGGACACAGCAATAGGAGCGGTCCATAGGGTGCCAGGGGCATCCTGAGGTGAGTTAATATAGACTGAAGTCATGGGCCGATGGCCAGGCCGGTCCCCCTGGCAAAGCAGCGTCAGCATCTTACAGCAGGCTCCAGATGTGTGGATATACATGCATTGCTGCACTGTAAAGCATGTGGAATGCATTGAAAGGCCCTGTAAGGTAACTGTGACATGAAAATGTTTTCTTTATGGCACATGGGGCTGGATGAGGGTTTGCACAGGTGGGCCAAGGAGGCCATGTTTATGGCCTTCGACAAGAGGTGACAGCATGTAGGCAGAGGCCTCCCGTTCCCCCCGGAGCTGGGGGACAGTGGGTACAATGCATATCCTCCTTGCTAGGTGCATGCTGAAGCTTGGACCATTTGGAGTACAGCTGCAGGGTTTGACATCTTCCAGAAAGTGAGATGAATGAGGAAGAATTTTCCCTGGATGTGATCAGCTAGGTAGGTAGGTAGGTAGGTAGGTAGGTAGATAGCTGGCTGGCTGGCTGGCTGGCTGGGTGGCTGGCTGGCTGGCTGGCTGGCTGGCTGGCTGGCTGACTTTCAGTCAGTCAGTCAGTCAGGCAGTGCAAAGTAGCTGTCTTGAGGGAGACTGGTGGATACAAGTGTATATGAATGTTTTGCTGAAGAAGAATGATGAGTACATGATAACCCTCCCTGGAATAGAATTGGACGTGGAGGTTTGGGTCAGGAAGTACGAGGAGTATGGAACAAGAGAGCCTGGGAGTGGGCTGGTGAGAAGGATGAAGTAGGTGAATGGACATAGAAGGAGACGGTGAGGAGGTTATGGATTGTTGAAGAGGCTTGGAAAAGCTGTAGGAAAGAATGTGCCTTGAAGTGTCTCGGTGACAAGGAACGTGCAGGGATGTACAGGCTGCAGCAACGGTCTTTGTGTGTTTCTCAGGGTTGCCTGTATTGCAAGGACACTGCATCCATGTGGAGCCCCATGGGCTGGCACTGGTGTGAGGGTCAAGGCAGAAATGGAGAAGAATCTGTCCTGGGGGAGCGTGCAACTCTGGCTGTGCTAAGTATGCTGGTATGAGAAGGTATGTGTCATGTTTCAAAAGTGTTGCAGTTGCCATAGCAGGAGGCATGTATTCCTGAGAAGCCAGCACGGGGCAGTTGGAATCTGGGCACCTGTTCAGGCATAGTTTTGATAGAGAGAGGGAAAACTACAAAGTGATAGTGGGTGCACATAGGGAGAGTTGTGCAGGTCGTGTTTACAGGCTCGGTGCAATAATTGTGAGACCTGTGACTTGTCAGTGCCGCGTGTAAGACGTGGGACGTGGGTGTTGGAAAGAAGTGCAATTCTGAGCACAAAGGGTGCTATGTAGGCAATGGCTTTGAAATGCAAGACGGCAGACTGGAAGTGACAGGAGTCCACTCCTACAGCACCCTCTTGTGTCAAGGTAGTGTTTAGGATGGAACTTGGGACGTTCTCTAGAAATACCTGGGAAGGAATGGATGTGCAAAGGAGACCCTCACACGGTGTGTGCTGTGAGTGGCATCTGTTCGTAGCTATGACAGACACAAGGAGAGACAGAGAGAAAAAGAGGAGTGGAAGGACAGGTAGGGCCACAGGAACAAACAGGGACAAAGCGATAGCAGCAGTCCGTGCGTCCCAGGGGCATCCTGAGGTGGGTTAACATAGGCTGAAGTCATGGGCCGATGGCCAGGCCTGTCCCCCTGGCAAAGCAGCATCAGCATCTTGCAGCACACTGCAGCTGTGTGCATATATATGCCGTGCTGCAGTGAAAGGCCTAGCACTGCACAGCATGTCAAAGGCATTGAAACACCCTGTAAGGTAACTGTGACATGAAAATGGCATGGTTATAGCATGTGACAGTGGGTTCAGGTTTGCACACGTGGGCCACGGAGGGTAGATGTTTATGGCCTGCGAGCAGAGGTGACCGCATGTAGGCAAAGGCCTCCCGTTCCCCCCTGAGCGGGGGGACAGTGGGTACAAACCTGCTTCCCGCCAGCGTATCCTCTCGGCCTGCTGCGTGCTGAGGCTCGGATGACTTGGAGTGCAGCCGCGGGCTTTGGCCTCTGTGCGTACACACCTCTCGCAGAAGGTGAGATGACTTCATAAGAACTTTGCCTGGACGTAATCAGCAGCTGGCTGAATGTCAATACAAAGTATGTGTCTTCAGAGAAACTTGTGGATGGAGTGACATAGGAATGTTTGGGTGAAGAAGAATGCCGAGTGTGTGATGACCATCCCTGGAGGGGAATTGGAACTCTGCAGAGTATGGAGTACATGCACTGTTGGACAGCCTTTGCTGCAGGCATGTGTGAAGAAGCCGTGGAGATGGATTAGAAGGTATTAGACTGGGTGGTTGCGGTGGGATGACATGGGTGGGTAAGAGATAGTGCACCTGATTGAGAATTTGTAGAATACTGTGAAACTTTGATGTGTTGCTGTGGCTGAGCAGGCCTGAAACCCTCCGCTGTGTCACGACTTCAACAGGCGGCTGGTGGGTAGGAGGCCCAGGAGGACATGGCATCGGGCACTCGGACTAGCACGTGTGCGGAGCCGTGCGGAAATGACTGACACGTGTGTCATGTTCTCTTCCAGATGGTGGGGTTTTGCTGCTGCTGGAGTCGCCTATCCCGGCGAGGATATTGTGGTGATGTGGCATGCATAGAGAAGGGAAAGATGGCATCTGTTCTGTTCCAAAAGATATAGAAAACAAAATGACATGAAAGGCTGCTGAAGGAAAATTTTTATGACTGATTGCTACTGTTGCAAAATGTATCATCACGTTAAAAATATTGTGTCACTGGAGTCAAAGGTTTGGTTTGGGTTTCCCCTGGGAAAAGAAATGTTTGGTTTCTTCCAGGGCAATGTTGTGCCACATGAGGCCTGGTGAATTCAGCATAGCAAGAGCTTGGGATTGACCCCCAAAGAGAAGCACAAAGAGAAGCACTGTGAACAGAACATCCAGCAGGAACATGTGGTTCTCCAGAAGACATGACAGATATGACAAGCAGCTAGGCCAGAGCACCTGCAGCAGGGCTGAAGACATCCTGCCCCAGAAAAATGACTGCTAAAAACAAGTGAAGAATGTCATAAGCATGACAGACAAGGACATTGGAGTGCAACCAGACACCGAATATGGGGAGTTTGCTACACTTTGGACGAATGAACACTGAGGCAATGCTTTCCTATTGGCTTTTACTGTATGCACTATCTGAGAAACAGAGTAAAAGCTCTGTAGTCTGGAATGGTTGTCTCTGCACACCCGGGCTCTGGGGGGATGAGATGATTGCTGTGGTACGTGCTGGGCACAAAATAAAGTCATGCCTTGAGTGTGTAACATGAAAATGTTGTTGCAGAGTTTTTCCATTTTTTTGTGCAGATTGGGTGACACTAGTAAACACGTGGCAGTAGTGTAGAGGTGGAAAAAAAACCCCCAAGACTGCAGAAGTGATCCCTGCAAAAGCACAGCAGGGGGTAACACATGCACACAGAAGTGAATGCAGGCACGAAACAAGGGAAAAAACCCCAGCGATACACAGTAGAAGCCCCTAGGAAATACTGTACAATGAGATAAGCAAAATGGACGTAGTTGGGAGAAACAACTGTATATATGCTAGTGCTGCAGTATCCCCCAAAATATGTTTTGGTTTTCAAGAATCATAAATGGTGTTTTCAAAAAGTGATGAAAAGACCCAGTAAGATTTGAGAGAATGGTAATTTGTGCTAATACAGTTGAGGGAAAGCATGTAAAAACCATGCACTGAACCTTAGGAAAATTCTCTAGCAAAGGAGCTCCAAAAATGGGGAAAAAAGTAAAACGCTAAAGAAGCAACGGCTCCCCTGTTGCCATAGCGACGGGCGGGCGGAGGCAGGCGTAGCTTAGGGCGGACTGAGGGGGCACCGAGGGGCGGGCTCTTGGGCGGGGTAGGGTGAGCGGCAGGGCCGTGGCTGTGTGCCGAGCCCCGTGACGTCGAGGGGCGGGGTGTGGACACCACCGGAGGCGTGGCTTTGGCCCGGGCAGGGCGCCGAGAGGGGCGGGGCCAAGGGAGGGACGACAGGCGAGGCAGTGGGTGGAGTACCGTGACGGACGGAGAATCGGGGGCGGGGAAGTGGGCAGGGCTTTGTTGACGTCATTGTGCGGCGAAAAGGATATGCCCCCAAAAAAAGGATTTAAAATTAAGGAGCCACTCTGGCTCGGTGGGTATGGCCTTAAGCCGAATCTCTGCACGTCAGGGGTTCGAATCCCACCGCGGGCTAGCCCGTGCGTGTGCTAGGCACGTCACGGCCGCGTAGTCCGGCAGCCCGCGGGGCCCGCCTACCCCCACTGGAACGTAACTGGGGCACGTGTGCCAGAAGGTGGGGCGTATCAGGCGGGCCCCCCCGCGAGGGGGGGCAGCCCAGGCGGGCCCGCGCACAGTGGGGGGCTGCCGCTGCAGCTCCCCGCAGGGGGGGGGGATGGCGCCGCCCGGAAGGGGCCTCCCGGGGTACCCCCCGCATCCACCGCGCCGCGCGCGGCGCGCGCCGAAAATCGGGGGGCGGCACCTGGTGCCGGGGGGCGTGGCTGAGGGCACCAAGGTGCCAAAAATTACTTTTTCCACCTACAACGCACTAACAAACACTTCACCTTCAAACTCTCTCCATCACCAACAACAAATACTTCTTTACTCACATTTTAGTCTCCTATGAAACTCTGCCTCCTTTCATGCCTTAACACATCTCACTCACACACACACACACACACACACAGACACCCAAACACACTGCATATACATTCACCAACTCAAACACACAAAGATTAACAACAAATAAACCCTCTTCCCAAACTTTGCAAAACACTCCATTTATGCACCTCTTGCCTTCTACAAAACTCACATACTCTCTCGAAACCCTTGCCGCCTTGCTTACGCCACCATCGGAGCTCCTTGCTTGCGCCATTCAAGCCACACTCACGCTTCTTCATTTACCACACCGATCCCTTCCTAAGACACTTTGACCTTTCACCCCTCACGCTCACAACAACAAAACCTCAGCTCGCACATCCTTCACCTTTCCATTCCCACCTTTACTCCCTCAACATTTCTTCCACGTGCCACTTCCTGCCATCATTACTTCCCTGCAACCAATCGCTTCACGGTACCACTCTGAAAGACAAACGAAATTTAACAATCATCTCAAACACCTCCATCTGGCCTCCAGCAACCTACAAACCTCTTCGAACACCATGTCTAACTGCCAGATGGGCACCTCTCTCCCATGGAAAATCAATCTCCCACCACTTTGCCCATCTGTTCCTCTCCTTACCGATGCCATGTTCGGGCCCGGATGCCTCTCATGTCTGACTCCGTGCGCTTGGTTCTCACGCATTGGCTATTAGGCCACGGGACTCATTTTACAAAAGCGGATCAAACGCAACAAACAGCCGCTCCTGCTGCTCAGCCACCACCTTCCAGCCTCTCCCTCCTTGCCACTTGCTACACACCACTCCCTCAAGCCTGCTGGCTACCTCTGTCACCTTCTCACAATAGGGTGGCTTGGGCCTCCCCTTTGCATATGCTCTCTGAACACCTTGCCACTGGGTCCCCCATGCTCATCTCCTCCCTCGGCTAACGATTCGGCGCCTCCACGCAAAAAGTGCCCCGCAAATCAAACGCGGGCTATATGTATGTGTGTCTGTGAGTGTGTGTATATGTATATCTGTGTATATCTGTGTCTCTATATATATACATATGTCTGTATATATACATATCTGTATGTATATACATATGTGTGGGTGTATATATATATGGGTACATATATGTGTGTGTATATAGGTGTATGTGTATATATATGTAGGTGTCTGTATATGTATGTCTGTGTGTGTATATATGTCTGTGTGTATATATACATGTCTGTGTGTATATATATATCTGTGTGGGTATATATCTGTCTCTTTATATATACATAACTGTATATATACATATGTGTGTATATACATGTGTGTGTATATATTTCTGTGTCTATACATACATATGTGTGTATATATACATATATGTGTATATATATTTGTATGTCTGTATATATATGTGTGTGAATATATACATGTGTGTGTATATATACATGTCTGTGTATATATATATATATGTGTGTGTGGGTATATATATGTCGATGTATAGATACGTGTGGGTATATTTACATATGTGTGTACATACATGTGTGTATATATGTGTGTATACACAATATGTCTGTATATATACATATGTGTATATACACACATATGTGTGTATATATACATACATGTGTACATCTTTGTGTGACTATATATATGAGTGTGTGTATATATATGGTGTGTATATATATGTGCGTACATATATGTGTGTGTATATATATGAGTGTGGGTATATATATGTGACTGTGTGTATATATATCTGTATATATACACATATGTGTATATATATATGTGTATATAAATACATATGTGTCTATATATGTGTGTGTATATATATGTGTGTCTGTATATATACATATGTGTGTATATATACATATGTCTCTATATGCATATGAGGGAATGTATATATGTCTATATATATGTCTTTGTATAAATATGTTTGTGTTTATATACATATGGGGGTGTATATATATGTGTCTATATACATCTGTATATATATGTGTGTGTATATATATGTCTGTATATGTATGTGTGGGTATATATACACATGTGTGTATATATACATATGTGTCTGTATATATACATATGTGCATGTATATACATATGTGTGTGGATATATATGTGTGTATATGTGTCTGTATATATATGTGTCTCTGTGTATATACATGTGTGTCTATACATATATGTGTGTGCATATTGTGTGTGTCTGTGTAGATATACGTCTGTGCATATATACATATGAGTGTTTATAGACATAGGACTGCATATATATGTATGTATATATATATGTCTGTGTATATATATATATGGTGTGTATAAATATGTCTGTGTACCTGTATGTGTATATATATATACATATGTCTGTATATATGTGTCTGAGTGTGTGTGTATATATGTGTGGATGTGTATATATATGCTGTGTATAAATATGTCTGTGTATCTCTATCTGTATATATATACATATGTGTGTGTATATATATATGGTCTGTATAAATATGTGTACATGTGTGTGTATATATATGCTGCATATAAATAAGTGTGTCTATCTGTATGTGTATATATATACATGTCTGTATATATATGTGTGTGTATATATATATGGGGTATATAAATATGTGTGTGTATCTGTATTTGTATATATATACATATGTCCGTATATATATGTATGAGTGGATATATATATGTGTGTGTATATATATATGGTGTGTATAAATATTTTTGTGTATCTGTATGAGTATATATATACATATGTGTGTATATATATATATGTCTGCATATGTGTGTATCTGTGTGTATATACATATGGTGCATTTTAATATGTGTGTGTGTATGTGTATGTCTATATATATACATTTCTGTGTATATATCTCTGTGTATGCATATATATGAGTAGGTGTGTGTATATATATATGGTGTGTATAAATATATGTGTGTATCTGTGTGTATATATATATATATACATATATGTATATATATATGTATCTGTGCATATATATGTCTGTGTGTGTCTGTGCATATATATATGGTGTGCATATTTATGTGTGTATATCTATATGCGTATATATATACATTTATGTGTATATATATATGTCTGTGCATATATATGAGTGGGTGTGTATATATATGCTGTGTATAAATATGTGTCTGTATCTATATGTATATCTATATACAAATATATGAATATATATGTGTGTATGCATATATATGTCTGTGTCTGTATATATATGGTGTGTATAAATATGTGTCTGTATCTATAGGTGTATATATACATATGTGTGAGTATATATGTGTGTATGCATATATATGTCTCTGTGTATATATATATATGGTGTGTATCATTATGTATCAATATCTAGATTTATATATATACACATATGTGTTTATATATATGTGAATGTGTATATATATGTGTGTGTGTATATACATGTGTGTGTATCTATATATGTATATTTACATATATGTGTATAATTACATGTATGCATTTATATGTCTGTATATATATATCTGTGGGTATATATATCTGTGTGTATCTATATGTCAGTATATATACATAGATGTGTATAAATAAATGTCTGTATATATATGTCTGTATATACAGAGGTGTGTGTATATATATATGTATCTGTGTATATGTCTGTATATGTGTGTGTATATATACATATCTGTTTGTATACACATATATGTGTGTCTATATATCTCTGTATATATGTCTGCGTATATATTTCTGTCTGCGTATATATATCTGTGGGTGTGTATATATCTGTGTGTGTATGTATATGTGTCTCTGTATAGATATGTGAGAGTGTATATATACATGTGTGTGAATACATATATGTCTGTGGCTATATATGTGTGTCTCTGTATATACACGTGTGTGTATATATACAAATGTGTGTATATACATATGGTGTATATATATACTTCTGTGTAGACATAAATATAGGCATATATATACATATGTCTGTATATATATGGGTGTGTGTATATATATGTGTGAGTGTATATATATATGTATGTATATATACATATATGTGTGTATCCATACATATGTGTGTATATATATGTATCTGTGTGTATATACATATGTGACTGTATATATACATGTATGTCTATACATATAGGTGTATGGCTACATATGTCTGACTGTGTATATATCCGTATGTGTATATATACATATCTGTGTGTATACATATGCTGTCTATATATATTTGTGAATATACATACATATGGGTGTATATAAACAAATGTGTGTATATATATGGGTATGTGTAGATATATGTCGGTGTGTATATGTACGTCTGTGTATATATACATATCTGTGTGTATCCCTACATATCTATGTATATATATGTGTGTGTGTGTATATATATGTGTAAGCGTGTATATATATGTGTGTCTGTACATATATAGGGTGTGTATATACATATCTGTGTATATAGGTGTGTCTGTGTATATATATGTCGAAAGCTGGCTTCTAGAGAAGGGACACGCAGATGGACATAGATATTGCTTATGAACCAGCCGCTTCTTGACAATAGCCATATTCGGCCACCTATTAATGACATACCTTCGTCCCATCGGCGATCTAAGGTCACCGTGACTTTCCTTCGACGTGGACATCGTAGGAGCCGTCCAGAAGGCGTTCATTGACGACAAATAGGCAGAAATCCAGCATTATAGGGGAACGTAGATACATGCTAAGGCAAGTAGCCAAACTTAGGCCATGGAAGTATAGAACCAATACTATTGTAGGATTACAGAATAGGCATGAGTTAGTTAACTACGATAGAATTTATATGCTGTAAATGAATAAACTGAAGCTTGTGATAAATTCATATTGGTTTCTCAAGCCTCCATTTCTCAGCATATATATATGTGTGGATATATATATTTGTGAGCATGTATATATATGTGTGTGAGTCTACATATATATGGTGAGTATATACAGATGTGTGTATATATATGTCTGTGCATATATATATCTGTGTGTATATATATATGTGTGTGTATATATATGTGTGTGTATATATATCTGTGCGTGTCTATATATATGTGAGCGTATATATACATATGTGTGTGTATACATATATATATGTGGATGTATAGGTGTGTCTCTGTGTATATACATGTGTGTATATATATACACATATGTGTGTGTATACATATGGTGTATATATATATGTGTGTGTATACATACATATGTGTGTATATATAGCTGTGTGTGTATATATATATGTCACTCTATATATACACATGTGTGTATACATATATCTGTGTGGCTATATATGTATGACTGTATATATATACGAATGTGTATATATACATGTATGTACATCTACATATGGTGTATATATATATATTTGTGTGTATACATACATATGGGCGTATATATACATATGTGTGTATATATATGGGTGTGTGTATATATATGTGTGCATGTATATGTACCTCTGTGTATATATATACATATGTGTGTGTATCCATACATATGTGTGTATATATATGTTTGTATGTATATACATGTGTGAGCATGTATATATATGTGTCTCTGTGTACATATATATGGTGTGTATATACATATGTGAGTATATATATGGGTGTGTGTATATATATATATGTGTGCATATATATATGTGTCAGCATGGATATATATGTCTGTGTGTGTACATATATATGGTGTCTATATACAAATGTGTGTATATATCTCTGTGTGTCTATATGTATGTGTGTGTACATATATATGGTGTCTATATACAAATGTGTGTATATATCTCTGTGTGTCTATATGTATGTGTAAGTACATATATATGGTGTCTATATACAAATGTGTGTATATATCTCTGTGTGTCTATATGTATGTCTGTGCATATATATATGTGTAAGCATGTATATATATGTGTGACTGTGTACATATATATGGTGTGTATATACATATGTGTATATATATGTGTCGGTGTATATATATATCTCTGTGTATATATATATGTGTGAGCATGTATATATATGTCTGTGTGTGTACATGTATATGGTGTGCATATACATGTATGTATATATATGTGTGTGTGTATATATATGTGTGTATGTATTTATATATGTGTGTGGCTATATATCTGTGAGTGTATATATACATATCTATGGGAATACATATATGTGAGTGGATATATATGTGTGTCTCCGTATATATACATGTGTGTATATATACATAAGTGTGTATATACATATGGTGTATATATATATGTCTCTCTATATACACACATATGTATATGTCTGTATATATATATGTGACTTTAGATATGCACGTGTGTCTATACATATATGTGTTTGGCTATATATGTGTGACTGTGTATATATACATATGTGTATATATACATATGTATATACATACATATGGTGTATATATATATTTCTGTGTATACATACATATGGGCGTACATATACATATGTCTGTATATATATGGCTGTGTGTAGATGTACGTGTGACCAGGTATATATATGTGTGTGTGTGTACATATATATGGTGTGTATATACATATAGGTGTATATATATATGTGTGTGTATATATATGTGTCACTATATATATATGTGAGCATGTATATATATGTCTGTGTGTGTACATATATATGGTGCATATATACATATGTGTGTATATATATGTATGTGTGTATATATATGTCTATGTGTGTATATATATACGTGTGTGTATATATATGTACTTGTGTCTATATATGTGTAAGGGTATATATACATATGTGTGTGTATACATAAATGTGTGTGGATATACATGTGTGTCTATGTATATATACATATGGGTATGTATACATCTGTGTGTATATACATATGGTGTATATATATATGTCTGTGTATACAGACATATGGCCATATATATATACATATGTGTGTGTATATACATATGTGTGTGAATATATATATGTATGTATATGTGGGTGTATATATATATATATATCTGTGTGTGTATATATATATGTGTGTGTATATATATGTCTCTATGTGTATATATATGTGTGTGTATGTACATATATGAGAGTATGTATATATGTTTCTGTGTATATATACATATGTGAGTGTACACATATGTATATGTGTGCACATATATGTGTGTGTGTATATATACATTTCTGTGTGTATACATATATGTGTGTGCATATACATACGTGTCTGGATATATATAAGTATGTGTATATATACATATGTCTGTATACATACATATCTGTGTATATATCTGTGTGTGTAAATATATGTGTCTGTATGTATATACGTGTATATATATACATATATGTCTATATATATGTCCGTGTATATATATCTGTGTGTGTGTACATATATGGTGTGCATATTTATATCTGTACATATATGTGTGTGTATACATATATGTGAGTGCATGTATCTATATGTGTATATAGATACATATGTATGTATATATATGTGTGTATATATATGTCTGTCTGTGTATATATATAGTGTGCATCTATATATGTGTATATATATGTGTGTGTATATATATGTGAGTGCATGTATCTATATGTGTATGTATATACATATCTGTGTATATATGTATGTGTGTGAATATATATATATGACTGTGTGTATATATATAGTGCGTATAACTGTGTGTATCTGTATGTGTATATATATATACATACGTATGTATATTTATGTGTGTGTGCATATATATGTGGGTGTGTATATATATATGGTGTGTATAAATATGTGTGTGTATCTCTATGTGTATATATACATATGTGTGTATATATATCTGTGAGTGCATATATATGTCTGTGTGTCTATATATATATGGTGTGTATAAATATGAGTCTGTATCTCTATGTGTATATATATACATAGGTGTGTATATATATGTATCTCTGCATCTATATGTCTGTGTGTGTGTATATATATATGGTGTGTATAAATATGTGTGTGTATATGTATGTGCATATATATTCATATTGGAATATATATGTGTGTATATGTATATGTGTATATGTGTATATATATGTCTGTGTATATATATGTGTATATATGTGTGTATATATATGTGTGTGTGTATATATCCCTGTGTGTGTGTATATATATATATGTGTGTGTATATATGTGTGTGTGTGTGTGTGTGTGTGTGTGTATATATGTGTGAGTGTATAGATACATGTGTGTGTATACATATATGTGTGTGGATACATATGCGTGTCTCTGTATATATACGTGTGTGTATATATACATATGTGTATATATACATATGGTGAATATATATATTTCTGTGTATACATACATATGTCCATATGTATAAATGTCTGTGTACATATATGGGTGTGTGTATATATATGTCTGTGTATACATATACGTGTGTGTATATATACATATTTGTGCGTATACATTCATATGTGTGTATATATATGTATGTGTGTATATATCTCTTTGTGCGTGTATAAATATGTGTGTGTGTATACATATATAGGGTGTGTATATACATAAGTGTGTATATATGTGTGTGTATATATATGTGTGTGTGTGTGTGTGTATATACATGTGTGTGTATACATATATACGTGTGGATATATATGTGTGTCTGTGTATATATACGTACGTGTATATATACATATGTCTGTATATACATATGGTATATTTATATATGTATGTGTGTATATATACATGTGTATATATACATATGTCTGTATATACATATGGTAAATTTATATATGTACGTGTGTATATATACATGTGTGTATATATACATATGTCTGTATATACATATGGTAAATTTATATATGTATGTGTGTATATATACATGTGGGTATATATACATATGTCTGTATATACATATGGTAAATTTATATATGTATGTGTGTATATATACATGTGGGTATATATACATGTGGGTATATATACATATCTCTGTATATACAAATGTTATATTTATATATGTATATGAGTATACATACATATGTATGTATACATACATATGTCTCTATGTATATATGTGTGGGTATATATATACATGTGTGTATACATACATATGTATGTATACATACATATGTGTGTATGTATATATGTGTGGGTATATATATACATGTGTGTATATATACATATGTGTGTGTATACATACATGTGTGAGTACATATATGGCTGTGTGTATATATATGTCTGTGTATATATATACATGTGTGTATATATACATAGGTGTGTATATATGTGTGTGCGTGTATATATATGTCTGTGTGTGTATACATATATATGGTGTGTGTATACATATGTGAGTATATATATATGTGTGTGTGTGTGTGTATATATATGCCTGCCTGTTTACATATGTCTATATGTATATATATCTGTGACTGTATATATCCATGTGTGTGTATACATATATGTGTGTGGATATATATGTGTGTCTCTGTATATATACATGTATCTATATATACATATGTCTGTATACACATCTGGTATATATATGTGTGTGTGTGTATACATACATATGTGTGTATAGACACATATGTGTGTATACATATGAGTGTGTGTATATAGATGTGTGTGAGTATATATACATATCTCTGTGTGTATACATACATATGTCTCTATATATATATGCGGGTGTATATATATACATGTGTGTATATGTACATATGTGTGTGTATACATACATGTCAGTGTATATATATGTGTGTGTATATATACATGTGTGTATATATACATATGTGTGTGTACATACATGTGTGTATGTATATATGTGCATGTGTATACATACATGTCAGTGTATATGTATGTGTGTGTATATATACATGTGTGTATATATACATATGTGTGAGCATACATACATGTGTGTATGTATATATATGCATGTGTGTATATATATATGTGTGTGCATGTATATATATGTGTGTGCGTGTATATATATGTGTGTGCGTGTACATATTTATGGTATGTATATACATATGTCTGTATATGTATGTGTGTGTGTACATATATGTGTGTCCATGTATACAGATGTGTGTGTATGTTCATATACATGGTATGTATATACATATGTATGTATATATATGTGTGTATGTATATATATGTGTGTGTGTATATATATGGTGTGTATATATACAACTGAGAGTATATATATGTGTGTGTTTATATACGTATGGGGGTGTATATACATATGTGTGTTTACATACATGTGTATATAAGTGTGTGTTTATATATCTATGAGTATATATGTATCTGTCTGTGTATATATATGTGTGTGTATATATATCTCTGTGTATATATATGTGTGTGTATATATATGTGTGTGTATATATATATCTGTGTGTGTATATATATGTGTGTGTATATATATCTCTGTATATATATATCTGTGTATATATATCTGTGTGTATATATATGTGTCTGTCTATATGTGTGTGTATATATACAGCTGTGTCTGTGTATACATATATGTGCAGGCATATATATGTGGATCTGTGTATATATACGTGTGTGTATATATACATATCTCTGTGTATATATATGTATGTGTATACATATCTGAGTGTGTGTATATATACATGGTGTGCATATATATGTGTGTGTATATATACATATGTGTGTATAAATGTGTGTGCCTATATACATATGTGTTTCTATATACATGTCTGTACATAGGTCTGTATATATATGTGTGTGTATATATATGTGTATATATATACATGAGTGTATATATGGGTGTGTATATATACATAAGTGTGTATATACACATGTATGTATATATACGTCTGTATATATATGTCTGTGTATATATATCTGTCTGTATATATATGTGTGTGTATATATGTATGTGTGTATATATACATGTGTGCATATACATACATATGTGTGTATATATACACACGTGTATATATACATATGTGTATATATACATGTGTGCGTATACATACATATGTGTGTATATATACACACGTGTGTATATACATATGAGTATGTACATACATATGTGTGTATATATATATGTGTGTATATATATGTGTTTGTGTATATATACGTGTGTGTATATAACCATATGTCTGTGTGTATACATATGTGTATATATATACATGGGTGTGTGTATATACATGGGTGTAAATATATACATGTGGGTGTATATATACATATGTGTGTATATATATGTGTGCGTATATATACATATGTGTGTATATATATGTGTGTGTATATGTATATATGTGTGTATCTACACATATTTGTGTATCTATACATGTGTGAATATAGGTCTGTATATATATGTGTGTGTGTATATGTATATGTGTGTCTATACATGTGTGTGTATATATACATATGTGTGTGTATATATACATGTCTGTATATAAACATATGTGTGTATATACATATGTGTATATATAAAAGTGTGTATATATATGTGTGTGTATATATGTGTGTATATATACGTGTGTGTGTACATAAACATAGGTGTGTATATACATATGTGTATATATACATATGTGTGTATATATACATATGTGTGTATATATACATGGGTGTGTATATACATGTGTCTATATATACGTGTGTCTGTATATAAACATATGTGTGTATATACATATGTGTATATATACATATGTGGGTATATATACATGGGTGTGTATATAGATATGTGTATATATATCTGTATATATACATATGTGTGTATATATACTTGTGTATATATACATATGTCTCTATATATATATGTGTGTGTATTTATGTCTGTGTATATGTACATGTCTGTGTATACATACATATGTGTGTATATATGCATATGTATGTATATACATATGTGTATATATATATATGTGTGTATATAACCATATATGTCTATATACATGTCTGTGTATATATACATCTGTGTATGTATATATATGTCTGTGTATATCTATATATGTGTGTATCTATACATAAGTGTTTATATATACATGTGTGTATATATGTCTGTATGTATATGTGTATAAATACATATCTGTGCATATATACATCTCTGTATATATATATATCTGCATATATATGTGTGTCTGTATATATATCGGTGTATATATACATGTCTGTGTACACATGCATATGTGTGTATATATACAAATGTGTGTATATATACATATATGTCAATATATACATATGTGTGCATATACACGTGAGTGTATATATATATGTCTACATCTATGTATGTATATATACATGTGTGTGCATACATACATATGTGTGTATATATACATATGTGTGTACATACATATGTGTATATATACACATATATGTGTACATACATATGTGTATATATATACACATATGTGTGTACATACATATGTGTATATATATACACGTGTGTATATATATGTGTGTATATATATACATCTGTGTATATATACATGTGTGTATATAAACATACATGTGTGTCTATATACATATGTGAATATATATACATATGTATGTGTATATATATGTATGTGTATATATACATGTCTGTGTTGAAACATATGTGGTATATACATATGTGTGTATATACACATATGTGTGTATATATATGTGTGTGTATATATACATATGTGTGTATATATACATGGGTGTGTATATACATGTCTGTATATATGTCTGTATATATACATACACATGAATATATACATGTGTATATATACATATGTCTGTACATATATGTGTGTGTATATATACATGTATGTGTATATATATGTGTGTATATATACATGTGTGTGTGTATATATATGTCTGTATATATGTGTGTGTGTATATATATGTGTGTATATATACTTATGTGTGTACACATACATATGTATGTATATATACATATGTCTGTATATACATATGTGTATATATATACATGTGTGTATATATATGTGTGTGTATATAGATGTGTGTACATATACATGTATGTGTATATACATGTGTATATATATACGTGTGTATATATGCATGTCTGTATATACACGTGTGTATATATACATGTCTGTATATATACATGTGTATATATAAAGATATGTGAGTATATACATATGAGTACATATACACATATGTCTGTGTGTCTATATATATATGTCTGTATATATGTGTATGTGTATATATATGTGTGTAAATATACATCTGTATGTATACATACATATGTGTGTGTATATACATATTTGTGTGTTTACATATGAGTACATATATACACGTGTGTATGTATATATCTATATGTCTGTATATATATGTGTCTGTGTATATATATGTGTGTAAATATACATGTGTGTGTATATAGATGTGTGTGCACATATACGTTTATGTATATATACATGTGTGTATATATACGTGTGTGTATATATATGTATGTGTGTATATATACATGTGTGTATATATACATATGTGTGTATACATACATATGTGTGTATATATACATATGTCTGTATATATACATATGTCTGTATATATACACATGTGTGTATATATACACATGTGTGTATATATACGTGTGTGTATATATACGTATGTGTGTATATATACATATGTGTATATATACATATGTGTGTATACATACATATGTGTGTATATATACATATGTGTGTATATATACACATGTGTGTATATATACGTGTGTGTATATATATGTATGTGTGTATATATACATATGTGTATATATACATATGTGTGTATACATACATATGGTGTATATATACATATGTCTGTATATATACACATGTGTGTATATATACACGTGTGTGTATATATATGTATGTGTGTATATATACATATGTGTATATATACATATGTGTATATATACATATGTGTATATATACATATGTGTGTATACATACATATGTGTGTATATATACACATGTGTGTATATATACGTGTGTGTATATATATGTATGTGTGTATATATACATGTGTGTATATATACATATGTGTGTATACATACATATGTGTGTATATGTACATATGTCTGTATATATACATATCTCTGTATATATACACATGTGTGTATATATACGCATGTGTGTATATATACGCATGTGTGTATATATACACGTGTATATATATGTATGTGTGTATATATACATATGTGTGTATACATACATATGTGCGTATATATACACATGTGTGTATATATACGTGTGTGTATATATACATGTGTGTGTATATATATATGGCTGTATATATGTGTGTGTGTGTATATATACATGTGTGTGTATACATACATATATGTGTATATATACATGTGTGTGTATATATATATGGCTGTATATATTTGTGTGTGTATATATACACGTGTGTGTATATATACATGGGTGTGTATATATATGTGTGTATATATATGTCTGTATATATATGTGTGTATACATACATGTGTGTGTATACATACATATGTGTGTATGTACATATGTGTATATGTATACATTTGTGTGTATATATATGTGTGTCTATATATATGTGTATATATACCTGTGTGTATGGAAACATATGTGTGTATATACATATGTGTATATATATACATATGGGTGTGTATATAAATGTGTGTGTATATATACATATGTGTGTATATATACATGGGTGTATATACATGTGTGTATATATATGTGCATATATAAATGTGTGTGTATATATACATATGTGTGTATATATACATGGGTGTATATACATGTGTATATATATATGTGCATATATATATATGTGTATATATATGTGTGTATATATGTGTGTGTATATATATGTGTGTCTCCATATACATGTGTGTATATATGCATGTGTGTATATATATCTGTGTGTGTTTATATACATGTGTGTATAGAAACATATGTGTGTATAGAAACATATGTGTGTATATCTACATATGAGTGTGTATATATATGTGTGTGTATAGAAACTTATGTGTGTATATGTACATGGGTGTGTATATACATGTGTGTATATATGTGTGTATATCTACATATGGGTGTGTGTGTATTTATGTGTGTGTATATATACATGTCTGTGTATACATACATATGTGTGTATATATACATATCTGTGTATATACATATGTGTATATATATACATAAGTGTGTGTATATATATCTGTGTATATATACATATGTGTGTATATATACATGGGTGTGTGTATATATACATGGCTGTGTGTGTGTATATATACATGGGTGTGTATATATACATGGGTGTGTATATACATGTGTGTATATATGTATATATATATATACATGTGTGTGTATATACATGTGTGTATATATACGTGTATATATATATACATCTGTGTTTGTATATGTGTGTGTGTATATATACGTCTGTGTATAGAAATCTATATATATGCCTGTATATATAGATGGATGTATACAAGTACAACCGTCTGCTCACGCTTCCGGACTGAAATTTTATCCACGCTTTCTAGTACCTCTCAAACCTCATACCTCGCTCGCCTACGTTGCATCCCTACCATCAAAAATGCTCTCCTTTCCAATTAGCAAATTAGCAAATTGCACCGCTAACAAATGCTGAAAGCAAATACCTTGCGGGCTTCTCAGAGGATTTCCGCTGCGCCTGTCCTACGCCTCGCCGTTTAGCTTCAAACTCTTTACATTGGCCTTACGGGAAAAAAAAAATTAAATGGGACGCTCTCCTTTCTTATCACGAGGCGCTTCGCCGGGCGCCTTAGCCGATCTAGATTCCTGAACGTTACCTCGGCCCCGAGCCCGCCTCTCCGCGTCTTCCTCGGCCCCGCTTCCCTTCCGCTTTCAATTATTATTAACGCCTGGGAATTACAATTATGCCTTTCCATGCCGCTCTAGGACTACCGTCCCTTCCCGGCAATCCCCGTGCTTCTTATCCTTCCCTCGGCCCGATGACGCGTGCGCTTCCCTTAAGATGCCCTTTAAACCGTCTCTAAAGCTCCTTTCTTTTTCTATAGGCTGTTTGAAAGCCCCGTTTCTGTACCCGCGCCTTTCGGGAGGTGCCCTTCGCTAAGGCTGTCGCGTTTAGCGTCCGGCGTTTGATCGAAAATTTCCGAAAAATGTTTTCCCGTCAGCGGAGCCCGGCGTGTCGTCTGACGGCTGGTGGCGCCGTCGTCCCGTCCCCTGAAGTTTTTAACGCTTTCAAGTGACGTCGGATTCCGATGGATACGGGCTTGATGGGACCATTTTTATATCTATTCCGACACATTTTAAAAACCTGAAAAATCTTCTCTAACGGCGAGTACTTCCTCAACTTTTTACTTCTACCCGCGCCTGCCGCTTTCTACGGCTCCACGCTGCCGGCTTCTGGCCGGATTCTGTCACGTCGTGACCGAGATAAGGAACTAACGCTTCACCAGTCCTATCTGAGTGTGCACGTTTACTACCGTGGAACGGAGCCATTCCAATTCCCGGGACCCTGCTTTGCAAATGCGGAAATGCCTCAAAACCGTAAAATACATTTTTTTTATTTCCATCGGGCGCCTAAAATGGTCACCTAGAGCGACAGGTCCTGATTTTTTCCGTACAAAACATGGCGGCGGCCGTAAACGCACGGGCGCGTCCATTATTATGGCGGCGCCCGTTTCGCACGTGCGCGGTGCACTGGACTACCAAAATGGCGTCGGCATCGCTCGAGCATGCGCACTGCACTGGACTACCAAAATGGCGTCGGCATCGCTCGAGCATGCGCACTGCACTGGACTACCAAAATGGCGTCGGCATCGCTCGAGCATGCGCACTGCACTGGACTACCAAAATGGCGTCGGCATCGCTCGAGCATGCGCACTGCACTGGACTACCAAAATGGCGTCGGCATCGCTCGAGCATGCGCACTGCACTGGACTACCAAAATGGCGTCGGCATCGCTCGAGCATGCGCACTGCACTGGACTACCAAAATGGCGTCGGCATCGCTCGAGCATGCGCACTGCACTGGACTACCAAAATGGCGTCGGCATCGCTCGAGCATGCGCACTGCACTGGACTACCAAAATGGCGTCGGCATCGCTCGGGCATGCGCACTGCACTGGACTACCAAAATGGCGTCGGCATCGCTCGGGCATGCGCACTGCACTGGACTACCAAAATGGCGTCCGCATCGCTCGGGCATGCGCACTGCACTGGACTACCAAAATGGCGTCGGCATCGCTCGGGCATGCGCACTGCACTGGACTACCAAAATGGCGTCCGCATCGCTCGGGCATGCGCACTGCACTGGACTACCAAAATGGCGTCGGCATCGCTCGGGCATGCGCACTGCACTGGACTACCAAAATGGCGTCCGCATCGCTCGGGCATGCGCACTGCACTGGACTACCAAAATGGCGTCGGCATCGCTCGGGCATGTGCACTGCACTGGACTACCAAAATGGCGTCGGCATCGCTCGGGCATGCGCACTGCACTGACTACAAAAATGGCGCCGGCATCGCTCGAGCATGCGCACTGCACTGACTACAAAAATGGCGCCGGCATCATTCGAGCATGCGCAGTGCACTACACTTCCAAAATGGCGGCCGCGGAGTCCCGACCCCGAAAACGGCCATTCGGCTGCTTGGCGGGCTTCCCCGGCGCTGCGGACCGGTGCGGAGTGGCCTTTGAGGGCCGATGGAGTGCGCGCTGCGGTTTGGCGCGGCCGACATTTTGTCCCGAAAACGATCGGCAAATGCCGTTCTTTTTCCGCCTCTCGCGCGGTTGCCGCCGCCCGTGGGTGACGCGGACGGCATATAGGACGCCTCAGCAGCTGTTTGCGGCGAGCAGAAATGTCCCAAAAGCGCGAAATCCGAATTTTAAATTTCGATCAGGCCCCTATTTCGCAAATGCGCACTGCACTGGACTACCAAAATGGCGTCGGCATCACTCGGGCATGCGCAGTGGAGTGGACTACCAAAATGGCGTCGGCATCACTCGAGCATGCGCACTGTACTGTACTACCAAAATGGCGTCGGCATCGTTTGCACATGCGCAGTGCATTGGACTACCAAAATGGCGTCGGCATCACTCGAGCATGCGCACTGCACTGGACTACCAAAATGGCGTCGGCATCACTCGAGCATGCGCAGTGCACTGGACTACCAAAATGGCGTCGGCATCACTCGAGCATGCGCGGTGCAATAGACTACCAAAATGGCGTCGGCATCACTCGAGCATGCGCACTGCACTGGACTACCAAAATGGCGTCGGCATCGCTCGAGCATGCGCACTGCACTGGACTACCAAAATGGCGTCGGCATCACTCGAGCATGCGCACTGCATTGGACTTCCAAAATGGCGTCGGCATCACTCGAGCATGCGCAGTGCATTGGACTACCAAAATGGCGCCCGCATCGTTTGCACATGCGCAGTGCATTGGACTGCCAAAATGGCGTCGGCATCACTCGAGCATGCGCAGTGCACTGACTACCAAAATGGCGTCGGCATCACTTGAGCATGCGCAATGTAGTGGACTACCAAAATGGCGCCGGCATCGGCATCACTCGAGCATGCGCAGTGTAGTGCACCAACGAAACGGCGTCGGCATCACTCGAGCATGCGCAGTGCACTACACTTCCAAAATGGCGGCCGCGGAGTCCTGACCCCGAAAACTGCGATTCGGCTGCTTGGCGGGCTTCCCCGGCGCTGCGGACAGGTGCGGAGTGGTCTTTGGGGGCGGGTGGAGTGCGCGCTGCGGTTTGACGCGGCCGACATTTTTTCCCGAAACCGATCGGCAAATGCCGGGTTTTTCCGCCTCTCGCGCGGTTGCCGCCGCCCGTGGGTGACGCGAACGGCATACGGGACGCCTTCGCAGCTGTTTGCGGCCAGCAGAAATGTCCCAAAAGCGCGAAATCCGACTTTTTAATTTCGATCCGGCCCCTATTTCGCACATGCGCAATGCACTGGACTACCAAAATGGCGTCGGCATCGTTCGCACATGCGCGCTGTTGCCGACTTCAAAAATGGCGGCCGCGGGGGTCTTTTCTGAGGGAATATACGTCTACTGTGCCGCCTGAACGAAATGCCGAGTCCGAGGGTGCCACCGCCGCATTTTCCGGGCTTTGCGGGCTTCTGCTGAAGCGTGCGGTGCTGTGGACGGCGCGGGGAGCTGGCGGGATCCGCCTGTGCCGGGGCGGGCACCGCCGCGGTCGATTATACGGCGGACACGCCCCCCCTGCCCCCCTCGGCACCCTCCCCTCCCCCCCCGCGTCTCCCGGATCCTTAAACATGGCACTCGGCACGCAGCGGATGGCGGCGGCGGCGGCGGCGGCGACACAGGTCGGGGCGGGGCCGCCGCGGGAGGGGGGGGCTGACTCGGCGGCCCCCAGCGCGGGGAGGGAGCGCGGCGAGGGAGCGCGGCGCCGCCGCCTCGGGGCCCCGCGGGACGCCGCTCCCCACGGACCGCACCCAAAATGGGGTGACGTCCGGCGGCGGGGGAGAACCGACAGGGGAGGGAACTTACCACGCGGGACGGGGCCGCCCGCGTGCCGCGAGCGACGCTTTTTTCCGACTACAAACACGCAAATACCCCAAAATTCACCTGCTTCGGAACGCGCGACCCCCTCTCCCTTTTAAAGCCCGACGCAAAACTGCGAACGACCGCCTCGGCTAACACCGCACACACAAATAACATATACTACTTACAAAATACACATACCTATACTCCAACATATTATTACATAGATTATACACTAGCAACCAGCTATATTGCTCTGAAGATTTATTTTTGCATACCCTTTTTTTCCTCTTCAGGACACTACATTCATGCCTGCAAAAAGAAAAAAAAATGTACAAACCCTTTCACATTGGGTCAATTAATATAATTTCTTTCTCTTCTTTAGCAAGTCAAACCACCTGCTTCTACAGCACTTCTGAACTCCATTCTGACTCTTGGCAAGAAATTCTTACGGGCCTGACATTGTGGCTACGGCTCTGTGATGATCCACGTGAAAGGTGGGTGCTTTCTTCAATTATCCTTTCTTCAATGCAACACTTCCTTTTTACTATCTATCTAGGTCATCTCCTTCATTTTCATAACTATATTTGGAAGGCACTGTGTACTGGGCATTGCCCATAAATGTCCACCCAGAAAGGTAGACAACAGCTTTGCTGCAAGGCAGATAATCTTTTCAATATTCCTGCAAGAGCTGGCTTGCCTGCATTTGGTAATTATGGAACATGCTTCAGCTACTCCAGCGACAACACGTGAACAATTACTTCTTACTGATAGTGAGGCTCAAAAACGACGCTTCTGAAGCAACAATGCACTGCAGGCACCTGGACACATGTCCTTCCCTTAGGAAAAAAAACTCAAAGTTCTTTCCCTCTTCCCTGGCTTGCTGGTACCAAGCACAGAAAACTGCACCTGAGGGAAGCTTGGAAGCCTGTATCCTCTGACATTTTGCACTTGGTTAGAGCTTTTTTTCATACCTCTGCATACTTCTGAAAATTACAGTTCCTCTTTTACAACATAGCCAATGTCCACACTTACCTAGAAAGAGGCACTGGGATTTGTTTTCTGTAAATTCATTCAGGAAACTCCTTGTTCTTTCTCTCTCTCCTTCATGGCCAGAGTTTCCCAAAGAATATTTAGCAGGGCCTTTTTGCTTTGATACCCTCTATTTCATTTCCATTTCATTCCCTAAATTCTTTACATCCTGAAACTTTTTCTAGTATGTGGAAGAGCACGATCATAAATGGACAACAGAAAAATTGTAGAACTTCTCTAGCTCAAGATGTTGTTTTTCACTCTTTATCTATTTGCTCTTCCCATCTCATAGCTGTTCTTTTCCATGCAGCTTTAAGGGCCTGCAATTCTCACTGCTGCAGAAGGACTTGTGAACTGCTACTTCCCTACGTTGCTCATCAGAGCACGGAATCCAGTCGGAAGGTGCCGGTCCGTCGGTGCGCAAACCTCCAGGTATGGCTAGAAAGAGTAGAAAAAATTCATTAAATACTTTCCCTTGGAAAACAGTTCCCATGCTTTGCAAATCTGGCTTCATACATAGAAATATTGGCACATCCAGTCTGTATCAATTTCAATACAGAACAGCATCGCTTTAAACTCTTGAAAACTTCAGGGTTTGGATGATGTTGCTACCACTTCCTACATTACAAATGTGGCTATGCGGATCTCAAAACTGGTACACATGTCTCCAAATATTTTATCTAATACTGGACAGTACATAAGGTGCTTAGCCTTATACCTGCACATGCTTATTACCTGTGTGCGAACTGCATACCACGTGCATAGCCTGCAGAAATACACTTCAGGATTAATTCTGATTCGTAAGGCTCCGTTACGTGAGCCTTACAGAACTGCACCTCATCAATTATCCATGTACAGAAATTTGGCTTTCAAATGGCCTAAGAGAAAAAAAAATAGTTTTGCTAACTCTTTCAATGCCATCTTAAAGGAATAACATAGCTCATGTTGATGAGGAAACAATAACTGCAATAACCATCCTCCCCTGTTCCCTGTATGACACACTGAAAGATGGTTCAGAAGGTTTACTTCAACCACTGTAGGAAATGCCACACAGCTCACATGGTGGCCAATTGTCAGCCTCTGTTCCGCTCACTGTATCACTCGGCCAGATCAGAGAGAAGCAAGTAAAAAAAAAAGTTTAAAAAGTTTAAAAAATATTATCCCAAAGGGAACATTTGCAGGTGGTGGTTGTATAATTGTTCCATCTGAACGTGTGAGCGGCCCAGGCCACGCTTCTGATAGAACTGTTTGGTGTGGATGAACTCATGTCACTGTGACCAAAACATATGAGCGATACTTTGCTTCCCTTTATGCAATTAACACCTCTCTGGTCACCACAGTTCTGGTATTAGGTTAGCCTGAGATGCTGCCGTCTGACAGGGATCCTTCTCAAAACCTAGGGAGAAAACTCAGGTTTATATGTCAGCACCTTCACTGATGACTTCTTTACAATTCAGTGGCAAGACGTCCTTCATCTATTTTTCTTATTTGCCACGTAAGCCACACAAGATATTTATTCTTTGAAATAGGACTCTGACATCTCTTACCTGAAAAGGTTTTCATCATTGCTCATAAGTGTGATCTCCCTCCCTCTTCCTGCTGATCGAACCTGCCTCAAACCACTGCCTCTTTTCAACAGCTAGGAAATCCTTGCACACACTGGGCACAACACACCCAGGAGTCCAAGGCCAGCCTCAGGCCTACCTCCTAGCAGCTCCTGTCTGGCACAAATCCTGACATTTGCACAACTTTACAATACAAAATCCCACATTTCCCCATGGGAACCTGGGGGCAACAATGGCTCTTTTCCACGGGAATGGCACATCACCACTCTCGTGTAAGATAGGCAGTTTGGAGGAATCCATGTGCACACAGACCTCTGCTTCTTTACACCTTTCATCTGACAGGATTCCTGCAGCATGCACACTTTTCAGCTACAATACCACATTTGGAACCTGGCTGCAAACGGTGCCTCTTTTACACACGTAACAAACTTTTCCACCCTTCTGACCTGCACACCGTGGCAAATGC
>NW_028147834.1:0-55443 GCF_008360975.1 Lichenostomus cassidix
CTCATCCCAGTGCCACCACGTCAGCCCCTCATCCCAGTGCCACCATGTCACCTCCTCATCCCACTGTCACCTCCTCATCCTAGTGCCACTGTGTCACCTCCTCATCCTAATGCCACCTCCTCATCCCAATGCCACAATGTCACACCCTCATCCTAGTGCCACCATGTCACCTCTTCATCCCAATGCCACCGTGTCACTCGCTCATCCCAGTGCCACCTCCTCATCCCAATGCCACTGTGTCACCTCCTCATCCCAGTGTCACCATGTCACCTCCTCATCCTAATGCCACAATGTCAGCCCCTCATCCTAGTGCCACCATTCACCACCTCATCCCAGTGTCACCTCCTCATCCCAGTGCCACTGTGTCTCTCCCAAATCCCAATGTCACCTCCTCATCCCAGTGCCACCATGTCACCCCCTCATCTCGGTGTCACCTCCTCATCCCAATGCCACTGTGTCACCCTGTCCAGCTCCAGCTGTCACAGCTCCCTGGCCCTGTGACAAGGCCATGTCCCTGGAATCCCTGCCCTGTCCCAGGAGAGGTGACAAGTGCCACAGCAGGAGGGATCTGCCCTGGCTGTGCTCTGCCTCCTCTCCATGGAATCCCTGAGCCTGGAAAATCCCTCTGGGATCACCGAGTCCCAGCTGTGCCAAATGACACACAAAGGACACTCAGTGCCACCTCCAGGAATTCCTTGGACACTCCAGGGTTGGGAAATCCAAACCTCCCTGGGCAGTTCCAATCCCTGATCTCCCTTTCCTTGAGGAAATCCCTGCTGCTGTCCACCCTGAGCCTCCCCTGGCCCAGCCTGAGGCTGTTCCTCTCCTCCTGTCCCTGTTCCCTAGGTCAGACCCCAAATCCCTCCTGTCAGCTCGGGAAGAGCTCATTCCAAACCCAAAATTTTCTCTGCATCACTCAGTTGGTGCCATTTTTGCCCTTTCCATGGTTCTTTACCAACCTCCAGCTGTAAAACCAGAGCTCTGACAAACTCACCCCGCCAGCCAGGAAGATTCCTCTCCCTGCTGCTGCTCCCACAGAGCCTCTCCACCCCCACAAAACCCATTTCTGTCCCAATTTATTTCATTATTAACCAGGAACGTGCTGTTCAATCCCTCCAACTCCTCCCAAACGGCAGCTCTGGCACTCAGACAGAACTTCCACCCTCATTTCCAGCTCACAGAACACCTTTTCCCTTCCCTCCCCTCTCCCTGCCCTTTCCCAAAGTCACCTCGAGCAGGGAAAATATCATCCCCACACCTGGATTATACCCACAAGTGCTCAAAAGACAGAAAAATGACGTTTTGCCACCAGCCAGCACATGCATTTCGCTGCCTACCTGCAGCACAGCAGAGGGGTGGTGAGATGTAAAAATTCTAATTTTATTCAGACTGACATTTACCGCGGAATTCCTGAAATCGAAAAAATCTCTTGTTTTTCAGGCTTTGCTCACAGGCAAACGTGGCAGAAATTGGGGTAGAAGTTTTTCAGGTTCCTGTGAGGGATTTGAGAAAGAAAACTCCTCGGTGATGAGGCTGGAGAGTGTTCATTAGTGGAAATTAAATATTGAAGGAGCTGCACAATAATAGGGTTTGAAAGGCAGAGTGATAATTTACCACTGAAGCTTAGTGAGTAGGAATTTGGATGGGACAGCGTGAGGTTTGGTTTGTTTCTTTTTTTTTTAATTTTATTTTATTTTAACTCAAATAAAGCCACTTTTTACAGCACGTTCAAAAGGGAATTGGGCATTTCTACCTAAATAACACTTTTGGGAGATTTTTAGTGCAATCCTCCATCAAACCATGGCAGTTTTTAGTCGTTTTTTAACGATTTTTTAGTGGTTTCTAACGCCCAGAAATGAAGATGTTGAAGTCACTACCTGCCTCTTGGCACTGATGGATTTTGTGGGGGTTTGATATCTAATTGTTTTGTAATTCCAAACGAACCGTTGCCATGGCAATCCCGACGTGGAAGATGAGTTATTTAGGGAAATATCTGAAAGGAAAAAGTCCACCCAGACACTCCTTGATGGCTTCAAGGGATCTGAATGTTAATATTCAGGATAAATCAAAATATCAGGATGTTTGTCCTTCCCAAATATCTGCACTCCTGGGGAATCTCAGACCCAGGGATCCCAAAAAAAAGGGAATTTAGGGGAGAAACCACTACCAGGAGCCACTTGTGGATTCTCCATGAAAACTCTGATTTATTTGTGGCATCATTTTCCAGCAGGTTCTGCAACAAAACCCCAATTTTCTGTTCATGTGGTCGGGTTTGTGTGTGGGTTTAGTTTTTGGTCGTTTGTTTTAATTAATGGCTTAGGCAGTTACACAAAATTCCTTATCAATTCCAACATTTTAATCCTCAGGAGGATGAAAATTCCCCTCTCAGTTCATCAGCCTGGAAATGTCCAGTTTACTCTCCAAGTCACAGATTTCCTCCACACCCAGCACTTGAAATAACCAAAACTGGGGTTTTATGATTTCTGGAACCATTTCTCTGCTGGCTGCAGTCATGTGAAGAGATTG
Source organism: Lichenostomus cassidix (assembly GCF_008360975.1). Classification (NCBI taxonomy): domain Eukaryota; kingdom Metazoa; phylum Chordata; class Aves; order Passeriformes; family Meliphagidae; genus Lichenostomus; species Lichenostomus cassidix. The sequence goes on from NW_028147834.1 coordinate 2,527, forward strand.
AGTAATTTGCTTTAGACACTTAAATAAATTGTACCCAGAAATGATCAAATCCTGGAATGGTTTGGGTTGGGAGGGACATTAAATGCCACCCAGTGCCACCCCAGGGACACCTCCAACCATCCCAGGGTGCTCCAGCCTGGCCTTGGACATCCCAGGGATCCAGGATTCCCACAGATTCTCTGGGAATTCCATCCCAGGGAGGAATTTCTCCCCAAAATCCCTGTCCTCTGGCAGTTTGAAGCCATTCCCTGTTTCCTGCCTCTCCACACCCTTCTATCCCAATATTCCCATGGAATTCAGCAGGATTTAGGGATGTCCTGAACCTGCTGCTCATCCCTGCTCCCTCACCTGCCTGTCCCAGCTGATTTCCCAGGAAAACTTGGCAAGAACATCCAGACTGGAGCAAAATCCCAGCCTGCAGGGCGGGGCAGCTGCAGGGAGGGATAAAAATGCACATTTTCACTGAGATTTCTGGGTTCAAATGCTCCTTCCAAGTTCATTAAAAATGCCGCAGAAAAGCCAAATGAAGAGATCTTAAAGCCTGGGATGTGGAGATAATTAGAGTTCAGAATTTGCTCTCCTTCCAAACGAGGTGATTGGGAAATTCACTGCAGGAAGTTCCTGGATTTTAGCAGAAATGGTGCTACACTTGACTTTCCGCTCATCCCCGTGGATTTGGCATCATGCTGTTCATGCTGGAGCAGAAAAAGGAAATTCGTGGGCAGAAATTCACCTCCAGAAGTCACAAAATACATTTATTTTTTTCCTTATACAATGTGTTGTCCAGAATAATGAGGAATTTTTGCTCACAAGTGGAAATTCTCTGCTCAAACACCCCCAAGGTGTGGGGGAAGGACAATGCCTCAGCACAGATTGTTTGCAGAGCTTCACAGAAGTATTTAAACATTTAAAATGAACCTAACATTTACCTTGATCTAAACAGATCCCAGTAAGTGAGCCAACGCCGCGATATTATTACTTGAACGTCTCTCATGTTCTTTCACCTTTAAAATTCTCTCCTCTACTCTTTCCACCAGTAGCAATTTTAATAATTTGTGGTTAAAACCTTCTAGATTTCCTTTCCAGCATTCCTGCACAGCTCCCAGCTCCCTCTGCACCCCATATATCAACCCACTCTTTCAACTCCTGCACTTCCAAACATTTAAAACACCTTAATGGCTTTTCTCACTGAACCATAAAAATTATTTATAAATTCATTTTAAGACATTCATACAACGGGAAACTCATAACACGTCGTGAAATACAAATTATGTTTACTGGAGTATAAAAAATTCGTTGGGTCTGTGTGTGTGTAATGAAGGAAAAAGCCAACTGCTTCTCCAAGTGGACTCTTATTATAAACAATCACCAAATGCAAGGTGAGAGGATAATGAATTATTTGTTCCGAAGGTACTTTTTTATATAAACACCCCGACAGGAAAAAGCAGTGCCTTCCAAGACTTAATTTGAATTAAGTACATTTGGTGCGAGGAATAATCTCAGTATTTTATCCAGGATTTTTCACAACAAGGTAGCTGCAGCATCTCCTTCCATCTGAGGTTAAAATCAACCCCAAGGGCTGTAAATTTGTGTTTCCTCTGCAGCCCAGGGAGGGGAATCTCCCCAAAATTTGCCTGGCACTTCAGGGAAATGCTTTTTACCAAAATTCTGCATTATTTGGGCTCCGGGAGGAGAGGTTCTCGATAAAAAAATAATGGAAATATGAAGAGCTGGCAGTCACTTTGGAGCCATTCAGCCTCTGGAGGTGCAACCACACAAAGTGCATCCAACCCGAGATGTCAAACTGAAAAAAGTGAATTAAAAACACCTAAAAATTAGAAATAAAGAGAAATCCTTTGAAGCACATCCAGCAACTCTGACCTGAGGATTGTGTGCCACACTTGCCCTGTAGGGCAATGTGCAGATGGACCAAAAATGAACCTGCAGGTCAGAGGAGGTTTTTCTGCAATTCTCTGTGTTTCTAGCCACTCCCGAATCCCAGGCTGCCCTTCCTGGAGCTTTGGGCTCTGCCTGATCCCAGCAGATGATAACTCTCTCACTAAAATCCGCTTGTTAACTAAAAATTAACTAAAAACCCCTTGGCTGTGCTTTCATACCCTCCTGGTCACCCCAGGGCATCACCTCAGCCCGTTTGGTGATTTCCCCTCTCTCTGAGCTCTGTCTGTCACACATTTCCCATCCTTTCATCACCCACTGAGCGAGAACTCATCACTGTCCCCATCAAAGGGGTTCTGCTCGGAGAGGAACCTGGATTTTGGGGCACTGATGGACTTGGCTTCACCTCTCTGTGGCAAACAGGTCGAAACATCTCTTTTCTACTTCACAGCGGAGTATTTCAAAGCGAAGCTCAGCCTGCCAGGTCCATAATGTGGATTTTTAGTAAGATCCTCTGTGCAAGGAAAAGGCCATAAAGCAGCTGCCTCGGAGCTGGGATGGAAACGCTGATGATCTAAATCATCCGAGCCTGGGATATAAATGAAAAGCAACAACCAGAGTAGGGATTGATCCCTGGAGAACTCGCTGATGATTCACTGTGGAAGATGAAAAGCTGTCTGTGTAAACAAATTGTTTATGGTCTGTTAAACAAAAGTAAAACCAATGGAGTGCGGCAGATGCGATTCCTGCTGAGGATTCAATCTTGGCAAAGTGCACTTTCTGACCCCACAGCCTTCTCCGTAAGAACCTGCTCCCTGCAGACCTGGGACGAGCAGGGACTGCAGAATGTGCCATCTGTGCCCTGGGCCTGCCTGATGAAAGCACTCAGAGCCTGGGGAAGTGCTTTGTGCTGCCATTCCAGCCAGCGCGGCCCTCAAACAGCCAGAGGCAAGAGCTCGAGTTGCGACTTGGGATCAGCCAGGCAGACCTCGAGCAGCTCTGTCTGCATGGGGGTTTCAGCCTTGACAGACCTCGAGCAGTTCTGTCCTTTTGGGTTTCAATCTTGACAGACCTCAAGCAGCTCCATTCTCATTTGAGTTTCAGCCTTGACAGACCTCGAGCAGCTTCGTCCTTTTGGGTTTCAACCTTGAACAGCTGCATCTTTTTGGGTTTCAACCTTGACAGACCTTGAGCAGCTCCGTTTTCATTTGATTTTCAACCCTGACAGACCTCAAGCAGCTCTGTCTTCATTTTGGGTTCAACCTTGACAGACCTCGAGCAGTTCTGACTTCATTTGAGTTTCAACCTTGACAGACCTCAAGCAGCTACATCATTGTGGTTTCAACTTTGACAGACCTTGAACAGCTCCATCATTTTGGGTTTTCGACCTTGACAGACTTCGAGCAGCTCTGTCCTTGTGGGTTTCAACCTTGACAGACCTCGAGCAGCTCCATTCTCATTTGAGTTTCAACCTTGACAAACCTCGAACAGCTTTGTCCTTTCAGGTTTCAACCTTGACAGATTTCGAGCAGCTCTGTCTTCATTTGAGTTTCAAACTTGACAGAACTTGAACAGCTGAGTCTTTTTGGTTTTCAACCTTGACAGACTTCAAGCAGCTCCGTTTTCATTTGAGTTTCAAACTTGACAGAACTTGAACAGCTCTGTCTTCATTTTAGGTTCAACCTTGACAGACCTCGAGCAGTTCTGTCCTTGTGGGTTTCAAACTTTGCAAACCTCGAGCAGCTCCATCATTTTGGGTTCAACCTTGACAGACCTCAAGCAGCTTTGTCCTTTTGGGTTTCAACCTTGATGGACCTTGAACAGCTGAGTCTTTTTGGGTTTCAACCTTGACAGACTTCAAGCAGCTCCGTTTTCATTTGAGTTTCAACCTTGACAGGTCTTGAGCAGCTCTGTCTTCATTTTAGGTTCAACCTTGACAGACTTTGAGCAGTTCTGTTCTTTTGGGTTTCAAACTTGGCAAACCTCAAGCAGCTCCATCATTTTGGGTTCAAGCTTGACAGACTTTGAGCAGCTCTGTCCTTGTGGGTTTCAACCTTGACAGACCTTGAACAGCTCCATCATTCTGGGTTTCAACCTTGACAGACCTTGAGCAGCTCCATCATTTTGAGTTCAAAATGCTTGAGCTGCTCCACCCTTCTTCATTTCCAAACCTGACAGCCCTCGAACAGCTCCATCCTTTTGGGTTCCAACCTTGACAAACCTCGAGCAGCTCCATCTTTCACTTCCAACCTTCCCTCACTGAAGAACAGTCCTTTCAGCCATTTGGTGAACATTGGAGCAATTTCATAAAGGAACAGCAAAGAAAACAGAGATTTAGGCAGTAGAAATAACTTCAAATCCCTCTTCCCTCCTGGCTCCACCCCATCCATTCCCCAGGAAGGCGAGTGGGACCACAGGAAGGCAGTTTGGGGTGATTTCACAGCAGCAGCTGCGTTCAAACCCTGCCAGAGCTCCTCACTCTCGTTAATCAGCCCTGCTTCCCACCAGGCTGCTGTGCTGAGTTTATTTTCAGACATCATTGCCTTCAACCTTGGGTTTCCCGTTAATCCGCGGCGCTGCTGCCGCCGGGGTGGAGAGGCAGCTGCGTGAAACAGTCAAACATCTGCTCCTGGAGAGCTCTGCCGGGCAGATGGGAGTCCTGGGGATCTCAAACATTCCCTGCTGTGCCTCCACGCTCACCTGGCCACCCCTTCTGGCAGATTTCACACCCCCAGGCCACGGCAGAGCTGGGTTTGTAAAATTAACGAACCTTTGGCACTTCTTGTTTACAGGTTGGTGATAATTGGCGACGCTGTTAGACACTGAGAAAGGATAAATACCCTGCCTGGGACAGCTTTAGGGGAGGAATGTGTGATTGCACAGCATAAATTCACAGGAAAATTGGGATTTCAAGCCCGTTCTGCCGCCCAGGATGCAGCTGAGGTTTAGGGTTGGTTAGCACCCCACGAGTGCTAATTAAACTGAGCTCTGTACCACAAGAAATATCAGCTCTCCTGACTGGAGAGGCTTGAGGAGGAGTTTGGCCTTGGAAAACACTCAAACAAAAACCCAATCAAGTGTGGAAAAGAGGACGCTGGAAACAGGAACATGTGACTGATGTTAAGTGAGAAATAATAAATAAAATCAGGTGCTGTTTGAAGGTTCAGCCACTGAGCCAGGGCGAGTTTGCTTAACCCAGTTAATTGTCTTCAGAAGAAACAGCAAATATTATGAAATGTGTAGCATTTTCCTCCTTGTCTGGGATGCACACACACATTAAACAGTTGTCCTAATTACTTCTGAAGGGGATAACATTTATCTCATTACTAAATTAACGCCAACAGCAGATAGGGAAGACGCTCTGCCAAGCCAGCTCTTAATAATTCTCAAATGCAACTCTAAGAGTAATTGTCTGAGCATCCACATCTCCAGAAGGCAAAAAGAGACTCATAATCACAGGACAAATCTGATCCTAATAAGCAGGAAATCATGGGAGCTTCCTGCATCTGTTTTCTCCTGATTAGATTAGCAGTGGTGTCACATCCGATGTCATGCCGTTGCACACTGACCTTCAGCAGCTCCGCAGAGATGTTATTTTTGGGTTTAAACACTAAAAAAAGCTTTGTGAAAGCTGCTTTTCCTGCTGAGGAGCATCAGTGTGTGCATCAAGTGAGGATGGATTGCTCTGGGAAGGGACAGAATGGCATGACCAGGGATTTTGGGGACCCAGCTGCCAATTCCTTCACAGAATTCCATGCTCAGGACTCCAGAAGGCACCAGCAGCTCTTGCAAATATTGATCACAATTCTTTCTTGGTGTTGTTGGCTTTTCCAGACCCCAGAGGTGCATTTCAGCCGCGGCTGTGGGCAGATTAGGAAAATCACCTCTCACGGCAGTACTGACACTGGTTTGCAGCTGACCTGGCTTGTTCTGCCAGGTGAGACTCTCTGCCAGGTAAAATTCCCCGTGCCAGGAAAAGCTCAGTGCCAGGCTGGGTTGGCACCTGGAATGTTGCAATAAGGACTCAAATGGGCAATATTGAGGTTGCCAGGAGTGCTGGAAGATCAGGAGTTTCATCCAGGAGATCTGCAGGAGCCCAGCTGGCCTTCAGTTCATTCCCAGTTCCCTTCAAGTCACACATCCAAATGCCAATTTTCTGGCTGCAGAATTTTTTGCTGCTCGTTGTAATCCCATTTCAGGTTTTGGCTGATTTCTCTTGCCGTGGCTACTGGGAGACTCAGCAGGAGTTTGGATTTTATCACTCAATGCTATTTTATAGTGGGAGAAAGTCCAGTCCTCAAAACCTTAATTTTAGCTAATATTATTATTGACTCACGTCTTTAGCACATCATACAGCATCATCTCCAACCGTTTCTGAAAGCTGGGGAAATTCAGTCAAAGCTTTCCCTGGCCTTTAAAAAATACCATTTATTTCTCCTTCTGTTTCAAGCGTGGAGCACAGAGGCAAAGAACAAGCAAACTTCATCTTCTCTGAGAGAAAGGATTTTGTTTGTTTGTTTTCAAAACTCAAGTTGCCTTTCAGCTGGAAACCCAAAACACCCAGACTTCAAAACAGCTCCTCTTAGCAGCACTAAGCAAACAAACGAGCAAAACAAAGAGCCCTGAAGTGCTCGAGACACATCAAATCAAACCTGATGTCTTCCCCGTTAATTTGGATAACAAAAGTCTCAATTACATCTGCCGGCCTTTGCTGAGCATCTCATTTAAACTGGCAAATCGCCACGGGGAGGTTTTCCTTTAGGTTTGTGTTTTCCAGGGGAAAAATTGCTGTGGGAGGAAGTGCTCAACTCCAGCCCTTTCCCATTAGCAAAAGTAGATATTAACGACAAATATTCTCCAAGCGCTTAAAACCCGAGATGCTGCTGCTGGAGCAGGTCAGAGCTGATGCCATCTGTAATCTCATCTCCAGAGCGTCCTGATTTCCTAGATTTCCCCGCTGAGGTTCGCAAGGAACAGATTTGTTCCGTTGCCTCCTGCGAGATGTGGAGTGCAGACGTTATTTGTGGCGATATCAGCTCTGATCACATCAGAAAACGCTGGATTCCTGTGGACCTCAGACGGGATCGGAGCACATTTATCAGGGATGAACCTCTCAATTAGATAAAAAACCTCCACCAGCCCCCGAAGTTCCTCGGGTGTCTAACAAGAGTTTTTCAAACCATCATTTGGTGTGTTTAATTAGCTGCAGAGGGAGGGAGGGAAGGAGGGAGGGAAACACTCCAGAATCCAGCAGGAAATTCTGCAGTTATGTAACCAAATAATGAACTTCAGGAAATCTGCTCTGAGAACCAGAGAACAAGCAGAGAAATGTCCAAATTTGCAGGAACAACCAGAGAACGAGGAGAGAAATGTCCAAGTTTGCAGGAACAAGCAGAGAATGAGCAGAGAAATGTCAAATTTTGCAGGAACAGCCAGAGAACAAGCAGAGAGATTTCCAAATTCACAGGAACAACCAGAGAACAAGCAGAGAAATGTCCAAGTTTGCAAGAACAACCAGAGAAATGTCCAAACTGACAGATACCCTGGAAAGCAGGAAGGTCAGGGAGATCCAAGTCATGACTTTGCCATGTGAACCTGGCAGAGCATCCCAGGAAGGATTGGCTGTAAACAAGGATCCCAATTTCAGGCAGGATAATCTTTAGGGACTCCATGGATTGAACTTCACACCATGACTGGAGCTGTGGAGAGCTCTGGGTGATCAGCTCAGCTCAGGGAAAATTGCTCAGGAATCACCACCTTGTCCTGCTGGGAAGCTCCAGGCTCAGATTTGTTCACAGGGAAGAGGCAAAGCCCAGCGGTGACTTTGCTTTTCACGAGCAAACATCGCCGGCTGTGAGGCTGGGAAAGGGAATTGTGTCACCCAAACGCTGCTCTCCCACTCTGTTTGTCACACACGTGGCTGGGGTGGTGTAAAACACCTTTTGATGTCTTTGCTGGAGCTCCTGGAGGAGCTGATGGTCGCTTCAGTCCCTGCGGGGAGACACTGGCGAGTGGCAAAACCTTTGTCACAATCAGACAGGAACAGCGAGGCACAGATGGGTTTGTCCCCTTTGGGATCCTCAGCAGGAGCTTCCCCCGGAGCTGTGGATCACCCCAGAGGATCTGTTCAGAGCTCTGATGTGGCAGAGGTGACACTCCTGTCCTCCACATTTTGGAGTTTGGAAGCAAAATTCAACCCAACCAGCAAATTATCTTTATTCGCAGAGCCTGAACCAAAGTTGGCAGAGCAGGGACAGGCAGGGGAAAGAAGAAAGACACCTGTGAGTGACAAAACATTTGTCACAATCAGACAGGAGGCACAGATGGGTTTGTCCCCTTTGGGATCCTCAGCAGGAGCTTCCCCTGGAGCTGTGGATCACCCCACAGGATCTGTTCAGAGCTCTGATGTGGCAGAGGTGACACTCCTGTCCTCCACATTTTGGAGTTTGGAAGCGAAATTCATCCCAAGCAGCAAATTATCTTTATTCACAGGACCTGAACCAAAGTTGGCAGAGCAGGGACAGGCAGGGAAAAGCAGGGAGACACCTGTGAGTGACAAAAAAACATTTGTCACAATCAGACACACTGAGGCACAGATGGGTTTGTCCCCTTTGGGATCCCCAGAGGAACCCCAGAGGATCCAGGCTCTGTTCAGTGCCTCATCCCAGCACCTGGGAGCTGTGATGTGGCAGAGGTGACACTCCTGTCCCCCAAGGCTCCCACAATTCAAAATTTAGAAGCTAAATTCAAACAAACCAGCAAATTTTCTTTATTCACAGGGTCTGAACCAAAGGACACAGAGTTGGCAGAGCAGGGACAGGCAGGAAAAAGCCACTCCAGACTCCTTTCCTCAGGCAAAACTCCTTTTCCAATAAACCCCTTTCAATCCAGCCTGGAACAGAAGAGGTGCAGGAGGAGCTGCAATTGTTTTTAATGTGGTTTTTAGCAGGAGCCTTTGACACAGTTTTAAAACACATCAATCCTCTCTGTGTTTATCTATGCTGATGAGCATTATGTTCTGCTTCAGAAATATCTATTTCTGCACTTGGGTTATTTTATTTCCCTATTGTTAAAATGAAAGATTGGCTAAACCATTTCAGCAGTGCCTGTCAAGCACTTCCTTTCTCCTGCAAATCCTAAAGCTCTGATTCTCATCATTAAGCCACTGACAATATAAAGACAGACTTCTTCAAATAAACCATCATCAACAAAGATAAATGCACAGAAATGATACAGAAATTGGCCTGCAGCATCACTGCAGCATAAATAGAATTTTCTGAAGAGGAAATACATCCCTATTCAGCACCCAGAGCTCAGCACAGACAGCAACGACCTGCCTTTTAAAAGCCCTCTTGTACCAAAAGCTGTGCAAGGATTCAAAGGGTTTTCAAACTTTGCAGACCATGTGGAAAAAAACTCTCCATTCCACGCAGATTGAGCCGTCAGCTCCAGCAGACAACAGGAACAATATCCTTGTCAAAGTTCTCCCCGTGGAAATGCAAATGCAGCTGGAGGTCACCTAGCCCAGCCTGGCTGGCGCTGGATGAGCACAGAGCAATGGGATCAAGGACAAGTGGGCAGTGATTTGTCACCAAATCCAAACTGCAGAGCTGGAAAAGGTGAGTCCAACATCAGAATATCCTCCAGGAAATTCCTCAACCTTCTGGAATGAATCTGAACCAACAGCAAAGCTCCACAGTTCAATCCCTGCTTTCCTCAAACATTATTTCTGTTTTATTTTGAAGCCACATCCTGGGCTAAACGTTTGGAAGTCAACCAAGAGGTCACTGTTTTGTCACCAAAGTCTAAATAACAGAGAGCTGAGTTTGCTCAGAGCTGAAAAAGGTGAGTCCAACATCAGAATATCCTCCAGGAAATCCCTTAACCTTCTGGAAGGAATCTGAATCAACGGCAAAGGCCCCCCAGCTCAATCCCTGCTTTCCTCAAACATTATTTCTGTTTTATTTTGAAGCCACATCTTGGGTTAAACATTAGGAAGTGAACCAGGAGATCACTGTTGCTGCAATTAATTCATGATTTGTCACCAAACTCAAAAAAACAGAGAGCTGAGTTTGCTCAGAGCTGGAAAAGGTGAGTCCAACATCAGAATATCCTCCAAGAAATTCCTCAACCTTCTGGAAGGAATCTGAACCAACAGCAAAGCTCCACAGCTCAATCCCTGCTTTCTCAAACATTATTTCCATTTTATTTTCAAGCCACATCTTGAGTTAAACATTTGGAAGTCAACTGGGAGATCACTGTAGTTGCTATTAATTCGTGATTTGTCACTCCAAAACCAGAGAGCTGATTTTGCTCAGAGCTGGAAAAGGTGAGTCCAACATCAGAATATCCTCCAGGAAATCCCTTAACCTTGTCTGGAATTAATCTATATGAACTGCAAACGCCCCACAGTTCAATCCCTGCTTCTCTCAAACATTATTTCCATTTTATTTTGAAGCCACATTCTGGGCTAAACATTCGGAAGTCAACCAGATCACTGTTGCTGCAATTAATTCACGTGTAAAAAGATCACCAACAGTCTCTCCAGCTTTTATTCCCCTCTGGGTGACTGCAGTGAATTCTCCTCACACCTCCAGCCGCACCAAGCCCAGCAGCAGCTGAATTTCCCCGTTCTTTGCTCTGCCTGGAGTGGAGCTTGGATGGCCCAGAGCTGCCAGGATTTTATAATCAGGAAAAGCTCCGGAATAGAAGCGCAGCGTTAGGCAGATGGTTGAGGTCCTTCCTTCATTTGCTTTTCAAATTAACCAAATGTGTCCAAATGAGACACTTGATGACTGAATATCAGCTCTCCCTCTCCCCAGCAGCCCCACGCAGCCACACTCTGGAAAAAAAATGGGATTTTTGCCTTGCCGTGGATGAATTTGAAGCCACATAACGCTCAGTTTATGTTTGGGAAAGGAAAGGTAAAGCAAACCTCTGAACCTGACTTTATGGGGCCACGTTTTATGGGACATCAAGTCTTTTTAAAGCGTTTCCATGCCATAAATGCCTTTTACTGGGAGCTGTGTCTGAAATCACGGCGGGGAGATGCTGCCAGGGGGGTGTGTGAGTTCCACACGGGCAGCCAGCTTGTCAAACAGCGCAGGAGAGGTGCAGTTAATCACACCTGGAGAGCAGATTGAGGTATTAAAGTGACCACTCGAGGTGCTGGGGAGCCAAGTGTGATGGCATGGCAGGGCAGGGTGACACAAACAGCTGTGACAGAGCTAAAAATACAGCGCAGAGCGTCAGAGCTGATCTTCCCCTCTCCTCCAAGGGAAGAAAACAACACGCCAGGGGAGCGACAGCAAAGGGAAAAACCATCCTGTCTCATTTGCTGGGGTGGCTCAGCCTGTTTGTGGAACTGATGCCTGATGGGTTTTTTGTCCTTTTTCATTATACTTTTATACCCTTTTATATATCCTTTTTCACCCTTTCACATTCCTGTACTTTTCACTCCCTGTACCTTAGCCCAACATGTTTATAATTCTTATACTCTAGCCTTGTTCAGAATTCTTTGAGAAGACAAAACATCTCCACAATCTCAAGAACATGAGGCACCAACCTTGAGCAGAGCCTCATCCCTGGGACATGCTTTTGTAAACTAAGTTGTAACCTTTTTGGGGGGACAGGTAATTAGAATAAGGGAGCAATTACTTCATTTGTTAGGGTTCTTATTGGAGAATTTTAGATAGGCATGCTAATTAGTGAAATCCATAAAAATACACCCTCGTTGTACAGGGGGGCTCAAGTCATCGTGGTGCACCTGGAATCCTATCAAACCAAGGGAACACCCTTTTCCCATACTGCGTGTCTGCATCCCAAATTTTTTATCAGCATTATGGGCTGATATCAGAAGGTCTCCTCCATCCTTCCCCCGGCTGGGGGTGCAGAGCAGAGCTCCTGGAGCACGGAGAGCTCGGGAAACAAGCAGCACTCAGCCGTTTGGCAGGCGCAGGGACGCGGTGACAGCGTGTTCCATGCATTATTCAGCACGTTACAAAGTGCAACGTGTTAACGTGACAATTTACACTGCCTTCACCTCCCTGGCAGGAGAGATATTAGAGCAGGAATGCAGCACGGGGAGGGAAATACAAAATAAAGAACCTCCACCAGCCCTCCAAGTTCCTCGGGTGTCTAACAGGCATTTTTCAAACCATCATTTGGTGTGTTTAATTAGCTGCAGAGGGAGGGAAGGAGGGAAGGAAACACTCCAGAATGCAGCAGGAAATTCTGCAGTTATGCAACCAAATAATGAACTTCAGGAAATCTGCTCTGAGAACCAGAGAACAAGCAGAGAAATGTCCAAGTTTCCAGGACCAGCCAGAGAATGAGCAGAGAAATGTCCAAGTTTGCAGGAACAGCCAGAGAACGAGCAGAGAAATGTCCAAATTTGCAGGAACAGCTAAAGAACGAGCAGAGAAATGTCACAATCTGCAGGAACAAGCAGAGAACAAGCAGAGCAGAGGAAACACCAAACTCTGATGGTCCCGAAGGGGAATTCAGAGCAATGCTGGGAGCCAAAGCATTTCAGTGAGCAAACCCTTCGTGTTCAGCTTGCAGAGATTGTCTCCTGTGGGAAAAAAAGGTTTGGAATCACATTTCTGAGGTCCCCAGAGCTTCCTACGGGAGTGGATTCCCAAATTATGTCATCCAGCACTTCCCTGGTGTTCCTAATGATCCGAAGAACCCAAGGGGGTTGTCTGCATTTGAATCTGCTCAGAATCAGAGCAGATGCTGAGTTCCTTCAGCTGTGAATGCAGATGGATAACCCAAGGATCAATAAACTGGGATGGATAAACCTCAGATTGATAAATCTGGGATTGATAAACCTGGGATCAATAAACCTGGGATCAATAAACCTGGGATCAATAAACCCTGGATTGATAATAAACCTGGGATCAATAAATCTGGGATCAATAAACCTGGGATCAATAAACCTGGGATTCAGATTGATAAACCTCAGATTGATAAATCTGGGATTGATAAACCTCAGATCGATAAACCTGGGATCAATAAACCTCAGATTGAGAAACCTGGGATCAATAAATCTGGGATCAATAAACCTCAGATTGATAAACCTGGGATCCATAACCCTGGGATCAATAAATCTGGGATCAATAAACCTCAGATTGATAAACCTCAGATTGATAAATCTGGGATCAATAAACCTGGGATCAATAACCCTGGGATCAATAAACCTGGGATCAATCACCCTGGGATCAATAAACCTAGGATCAATAAATCTGGGATCAATAACCCTGGGATGTCTGCCCAGCCCTGCCTGCAGCCTGCCCTGGCCCGGAGCAGCTCCCTCTCCCTGCCCAGCAGCCAGTTGGGAGTTTGGGAATTGCAGATGATGCAGAGAGCTCAGAGCAGAACTCCTGGAAATGAGTGAGAATGGAACAGAAATGAGGGATGGGATGGAATTCCCAGAGGAGCTGTGGGAATTCTGGATCCCTGGGAGTGTCCAAGGCCAGGCTGGGATAACCTGGGATGGCTGGAGATGTCCCTGGGGTGGCACTGGGTGGCATTTAATGTCCCTTCCAACCCAAACCACCCCAGGATTCTGGATTGTCCCAGTTCACTCCCAACCCAGACCATCCTGGGATGTTCCAACACAACTCTCACAACGCTGCAATTAGCCCACGACCTTTGAATTTCCCCTTAAAAAAAAAAATTCTCTCAGCAACAAGCGAGCAAAACAAAAAAACAACTTTAAGCTTCCAGGATTAAATTGATAAACATTTCACTTTCCCGACTATTTTTTTTTCCCGAAATTTTTTAAATTTCACTTTCCCGACTCAGCCAGGTGAACATAAAGGCCATGAGGACCTGCAGAGCTCAGGTAACTCAGTTTTTTTGTTGCCCCTCAGCCCCAGAGCAGCACCAAAGAGCTCCAGGCTGCTTTCAGTCACTCCCTGCAGTGGATGCTACACGACATCCAGAGTGTCTTGGGCGTTCGGCTGCAATAAAAAATTAATTTCCCATTCACCGAGCTTCTCATTTAGCCAAATCAGCTGTGTTTCAGCTCCATTATCTGTATGTTTCCAACGTGTTTATTCCCCATATTTTTGCAAAGCCAGCTCGCGCCGAGCTTGATTTTGTTCAAGCTCTTGGCTTGATGTAATCGCTGCGCGTTGCTGGGAGAAGCCGGCGGCGGGTGACAATGACACTGCCACATTGCCATCTCCAGGCGGGCTGCAGAACTGAGAGGATTCCTCCTGCAGGAGGGCAGAACCGAGAATTTTGGGATATGAATTAAATTTCGGAATACAAATTAAATTTGGGAATACGAATTAAATTTCGGAATACAAATTAAATTCTGGAATTCGAATTAAATTTCGGAATACGAATTAAGTTTTGGAATATGAATTAAATTTGGGAATACAAATTAAATTTTGGAATACGAATTAAATTCTGGAATACAAATTAAATTTCGGAATACGTATTAAATTTCGGAATACGAATTAAATTTGGGAATACAAATTAAATTTGGGAATACGAATTAAATTTTGGAATACGAATTAAATTTGGGAATACGAATTAAATTTGGGAATACGAATTAAATTTGGGAAAACAAAATAAATTTCGGAATATGAATTAAATTTTGGAATACTAATTAAATTTTGGAATACTAATTAAATATCGGAATACAAATTAAATTCTGGAATACGAATTAAATTTCGGAATACGAATTAAATTTGGGAATACGAATTAAATTTGGGAATACAAATTAAATTTCGGAATACAAGTTAAATGTGGGAATTCAAATTAAAAGGCTCTTTTGGAATGTTCTCCCATTTCAGGGTCTCCCATTTCAAGGAGTGCAGGGAAAGGTGGTTTTTAACCTCTGGAATACGTCACAGAGTTGAGGTTCAGTGCTGCCATTCTGATCCCTCCAAAAAATCCCAAATTTATTTCCGAGGTGGATTTGAAACCTGCAGAGAACCATAATGACCTCCCAGACATCCAACCATCCCTACCCTCAGAGCTGGGAGTGACAAGGACAGTGACCAGACATGTGGCATGTCAGGTTTTGTCACCTCCTGTCACATCAGGACACTTCAGAGCAGCCAAAACCCAAAAAGCTGCCCAGCCAGAACCACCCCGAGGGTTTTGAGCCTCACCCCAGCTCTGGCTGAGCTCTGGAGGCACAGAGAGCTGCTCTGCCCCTGCTCGGAGGGTAATTAGCTGTTTGTAGTTAATTAATGGACCCTTCAAGGGTGGGGATGAGGAGTGACAGATGGGAAATGTGGTTTGCTGAGAGACCTCCTGGCTGGAAGATGAAGAATTGCAGAGCAGTGGGGAAACCTCTGGAAGTGAAACGTGGATTTGGGATGGATTTATATATAAGGAGATTTTTATATATATATATATATATATATTTTCTATTATCTTCTATATAAGGATATATATAATATATCCTTATAGATATTAATAGATATATATAATATATCCTTACAGATATTGTAATATGTATTATATATTACAATATCTATAAGGATATTTATATTGTATATTATAATATATACAAGGATATATAATATGTTATAATATATAAGGATACATATGATATATTACTATATATAAGGATATATAATAATATATATAAGGATATACTATATATTACAATATCTGTAAGTATATATAGTATATATTATAGATAATACATATTACAATATCTATAAGGATATATATTGTCTATTATAATATATAAAAATATATATTATATTATAATATATAAATGGATATGTATTATATATTACAATATATATAGGGATATATAGGATATATATTATAATATGTATAAGGATATATATTATATATTACAATATCTACAAGGATATATATTGCCTTTTGTGATACATATAAGGATATATATATTATATGTTATAATATTTAAGGATATATGTATTATATACTAAATATTATAACATATATAATAATATATATATTGTCTATTATAATATATATAAGTGTATACATTATAATATATAAGGTTATATAGTATATTATATAATATATATAAGGATATATATTTTATGACCATATATATAAGTATATATCATAAATATATATAAGTATAGATCATATATATTATCATATCTATAAGGATATATATAATATATTTATACAAGGCTATAAAACCCATATTTTTTCAGGAATTATTTTGGATCATGACAGAATAAAGGCCATGATCCAGATAATTCTGGGCTATTCCACTAGAAAATCCCAGAAAATCCCAGGATATTCCACTAGAAAATCCCAGAAAATCCCAGGATATTCCACTAAAATATCCTAGAAAATCCCAAGATATTCCACTAGAATATCCAGGAAAATCCCAGGATATTCCACTAGAATATCCCAGAACATCCCAGGATATTCCACCAGAACATCCCAGAAAATTCCAGAATATTCCACTAGAATATCCCAGAACATCCCAGGATATTCCACCAGAACATCCCAGAAATTTCCAGAATATTCCACTAAAATATCCCAGAAAATCCCAGGATATACCACTAAAATATCCCAGAAAATCCCAGGATATTCCACTAAAATATCCCAGAAAATCCCAGGATATTCCACTAGAATATCCCAGAAAATCCCAGGATATTCCACTAGAAAATCCAAGGATATTCCACTAGAAAATCCAAGGATATTCCACTAGAATATCCCAGAAAATCCCAGGATATTCCACTAGAAAATCCCAGAAAATCCCAGGATATTCCACTAGAATATCCAGGAAAATCCCAGGATATTCCACTAGAATATCCCAGAAAATCCCAGGATATTCCACTAAAATATCCCAGAACATCCCAGGATATTCCACTAGAATATCCTACAAAATTCCAGAATATTCCACCAGAATATCCCAGAAAATCCCAGGATATTCCACTAAAATATCCCAGAAAATCCCAGGATATTCCACTAGAAAATCCCAGGATATTCCACTAAAATATCCCAGAAAATCCCAGGATATTCCACTAGAATATCCCAGAAAATCCCAGGATATTCCACTAGAATATCCAGGAAAATCCCAGGATATTCCACTAGAATATCCTAGAACATCCCAGGATATTCCACTAGAAAATCCCAGAAAATCCCAGGATATTCCACTAAAATATCCCAGGATATTCCACTAAAATATCCCAGAAAATCCCAGGATATTCCACTAAAATATCCCAGAAAATCTCAGGATATTCCACTAAAATATCCCAGAAAATCCCAGGATATTCCACTAGAATATCCAGGAAAATCCCAGGATATTCCGCTAGAATATCCCAGAACATCCCAGGATATTCCACCAGAACATCTCAGGATATTCCACTAGAATATCCCAGAACATCCCAGGAATATTCCACTAAAATATCCCAGAAAATCCCAGGATATTCCACCAGAATATCCCCAAAGCTGTGGGGTGACAAGAGGTGACAACAAATATTCCTCATTTTCACCCCAACTCAGCCCTGACTGCAATTCCAGCAGTTCTGAGGTTCAGCTCCTGGAACTGAAAATAAAATTGGAGAATAAAATAAAATAAAACACAAACCCTGGCAGGGAAATGTCCTTCGTGACAGCAACATGTCCCTGCAGGGCTGGGGACAAACCTCGAGCCTAATGACACATCCAGAGAACAGGCTGAGCTGCTGGGAAAACAAATATCTGCTGGAAAAAACACAAATATCTGTTGAAAAACACAAATATCTGATGGAAAAAACAAATATCTGCTGCAAAACCACAAATATCTGATGGAAAACACAAATATCTGTTGAAAAACCCAAATATCTGCTGGAAAACAACCAAATATCTGCTGGTTTACAGCAGAATGAAGACAAGAAGGGAATAAATTCTGCTCCTCGAGCAGAGCCAGGCAGGGCAGGAGGTTTGACTGCTTCAGCTCTCATCCAGAGGGGAAAAAAACCTGGAAAAACAATGGGAAAAAAAAATGGGAAAAAAAATGGAAAAAAACTGGAAAAAAGCTGGAAAAAAGCTGGGAAAAAGCTGGAAAAAAACTGGGAAAAAAATGGAAAAAAGCTGGAAAAAAATCCTGGGAAAAAAGTGGAAAAAACATGGGGAAAAAATGGAAAAAATCCTGGAAAAAACCGGAAAAAACCTGGGAAAATGCTGGAAAAAAACTGGAAAAAAACTGGGAAAAATCCTGGAAAAAACCTGGAAAAAAACTGGAAAAAAGCTGGGAAAATCCTGGAAAAAAAAACTGGAAAAAGCATGGAAAAATCCTGGGGAAAAAATGGAAAAAACCTGGAAAAAACTGGAAAAATCCTGGAAAAAACCTGGAAAAATCCTGGAAAAATCCTAGGAAAAACCTGGAAAAAACCTGAAAAAACCTGGAAAAATACTGGGAAAAACCTGGAAAAAAGCTGGGAAAAAACTGGAAAAAGCCCGGAAAAAAACTGGAAAAAAGCTGGAAAAAAACTGGAAAAAAACTGGAAAAAACCTGGAAAAATCCTGGAAAAAACCTGGAAAAAACCTGGAAAAAAACTGGAAAAATCCTTGAAAAATCCTGGAAAAAACCTGAAAAAATCCTGGAAAAACCTGGAAAAAACCTGGAAAAAAATCTGGGAGAAAAAACTCCGTGGCTTCCTCGGGTTTCCAGACCTCTTATTTTCCATTCTGCTTCAATAAATCTATTTTTTTTCTTTTTTTTTTTTAATCCTCCACCTCCTTTCCTTTTTTTTCCCCTCGCTCAGTTTTATTACAACTTCCCGGGAAGGATTCCCTTCGGATCACTTGGGAAAGGATTGAACAGCCCAGGGGGAACCATGAGCAGCAATTTTTGTGAGGATCCTTCTGCTGAAAGCAGCCAACCTGGCCATAAATATTCATTTTTGTAATATCTAAGGAATAAAACAAGCTAAGAAAAATCTTCCTATATATTTTTTAAATCCTGGCACTTGGCACTTGCATGCAACAACACATTTTCCTCATTTTTTTTTCCCCCAGAAGCACCAAAAATGCTGCTCTAGTGCTCTGAGTTGACACCTCGGATATTTATAGGGGTGAAAATAATGTACATTTTAAGGAAAATGTATTGTTTAACTCCTCTGTTTATCCCAAGGGTTCCTGGGGACATTCCCAGTCCCCTGAGGAGGACACAAAGTGTACATTTATTTTCCAGGTTTTGAATTATGCTGAAGGAAAAACCCTCAGCGTTTCCAGGTCTAACATTGCTCCCTGCAGAGATATTTAATTTAATTTGAACTTCCCTGCCTTTCTGTGAGGGACGACTCCTGAACCAACTTTACCATCTTGGAATGAAATTTTAAAAAAATAAATAAATCAAATAAAATTAAGAAAGGAAAGAAAGGAAATCCAACACTTTTGAAGACGTGGAATGAGCAAAGAGGAAGATCATGATTGAGAGAGGAACGATTTCAATATTTCAATGATTTCTCTGTGAACCAAGGGCTAAATCAGCCCAGGAGTTTAATTTCTCAAATTGTTTTGTCTCAGGATCTCAAGATCCAACTCCACAGATTTTTGGGGAAAACAATAATCCGGAAGGAATCTCTTCCCATTTTCTTGGCTGCACCCAAAAAATTCCATGCAGGATCAGGAAAAGCCACTTGAACCAGATCAGCACCAGGGACAGAGGAACAGCCACCACCTCTTCATGACTGCAGAAAATCAGCCAAAATTCACCCCTAAAACCAGAAAAGGGTCAAAGTGAGAAGTGTTAAGTACATTATTATTATTATTATTATTATTATTATTATTATTATTATTATTATTCTCTTCCAGAGCCATCCATCAGCCACCTTTCAGCAGCGCTGAAAATTCAGACAAAGCAGAACTCTCAGCAGAATTGTTCCAGAAGGAGCCAGGCTAATGCAGATTCTCAATTCCTGTAGCCAATTGTGGCAACACAGATTCTTTCCCATGGGAATTTTCTCTTCTTCTTCCTATGTTTTTATAAATAAAGATAAAGTTTTAATGTTATTGAAACACTCTTTAGAAGATAGGCAGTTCAAGGCTGGCCAATCAGCCTGGGGGGAGGTTTTGAATTAGCCCAATCTGGATGACCTCTGAAAGTCTATAGAAGTTGTTAAAATAAATAATAAATTCAGAATTTTGATCACCTGAGAAAGTCTCTCAACTCTTCACTCTGCTAGCGATCCAACAGGGACAGCCAATGACACTCTTGTTTTTGTTAATGTCACACCAGAAATCTGTACAATTACAGGAAATCACCACCCGTGAATCCTGCAGCTCTGAATTTTGGGGTTTTTAAAATCAGTGTTCATTCCGGCAAAGAAAATATTTCCTCAAACAAAAATGTGGGAAAATGGGTGGAAAAATGTGGGTTTATGATACATGAAATTCTGGATTTCCCTGGGGCAGCACAGATTCTTTCCCATGGGAATTTTCTCTTCTTCTTCCCGTGTTTTTATAAATAAAGATAAAGTTTGGATGTTATTGAAACGGTCTTTATAAGATAGGCAGTTCAATCCTGGCAAATCAGCCTAGGGGGAGGTTTTGAATTAGCTCAATCCAAACGACCTCTGAAAGTCTATATAAGTTGCTAAAATAAATAATAAATTCAGAATTTTGATCACCCGAGAAAGTCTCTCAACTCTTCACTCTGCTAGCTGTCCAACAGGGACAGCCAATGACACTCTTGTTTTTGTTAATGTTATACAGAAATCTGTGCAATTACAGGAAATTGCCACCCGTGAATCCTGCAGCTCTGAATTTTGGGGTTTTTTTAATGAACGTTCATTCTGGCAAAGAAAATATTTCCTCAAACAAAAGCACAGTGGGGGGAAAAATGCAATTTTATGACACATGAAATTCTGGATTTCCCTGTGGCAACACAGATTCTTTCCCATGGGAATTTTCTCTTCTTCCTGTGTTTTTATAAATAAAGATAAAGTTTGGATGTTATTGAAAAGGTCTCTGGAAAGATAGGCAGTTCAAGCCTGGCCAATCAGCCTGGGGGGAGGTTTTGAATTAGCCCAATCCAAACAACCTCTGAAAGTCTATATAAGTTCTTAAAATAATGAATAAATTCAGAATTCTGTTCACCTGAGAATCTGTCTGAACTCTTCACTCTGCTAGCAGTTCAACAGCGACATTTCCCTGTTGGTTTAGAGCAATTTTTTTAGTGAATTTATCTCTGGAATGAATACTCACTCAAGATTTTAGGCTCCATCACATCCCTTGGGAACTGGGAAACCAAACAGCACCTCTGGCATTGTGGTTTCATTCTAAACCCTGAAATATTTGGTTGGAGCTGAATTTGGCTGATCCTCAGCCAGGAGCTGCTCTGGCAAGGATGAACCCTCAGCTGTGCCACAGCGAGATTTTCATCCTAATAATGTGATCCATCCTACTAATCCATCCAAGTGGATTTTCATCCTAATAATGTGAATAATCACAACTGAGAGCCAAGTGGCACATGAGGAAATAGGTGAAGAGCATGAGAGCAGCGAATATTTCCATGTGTGATGATCTGAAATAGTTTAAAAGTCCCTTCTGTTTGAGGTTTTCTTTTATGGAATCCCAGAAAGGTTTGGGTTGGAATGGACCTTAAATCCCATCTCATCCCAACCCTGCCATGGCAAGGACATCTCCACCACCCCAAGTTTCTCCAAACTCCATCCAACCTGGCCTTGGACACTTCAGGCTTCTGTAGCTTTGCTGTGCAGCTTTAGGCTCCATAGAAAGTGCTAAAAACCTCTGTTCCCAGCGTTTGAGACAAAATAATTCCTCTCAGCTGGAAAATCCAAGGTGCTGTCTCAGAGCCCCAAAATATGGAAACAGCAGTGAATTGGGGAGCAAACTTGGGCTGATTGACATCATCAGCTGAAGGTGTAATTGGAGGATTGAGGCTCAATTTGTTAATTACAGAACTTATAAAATGTGAAGAACTCGTGACTCACTGTCCAGTTTGGGTGTAGCCTCTGCAGTGAGCTCTGTCTGCCCTGAATGCACCTAAAGGCCTTTAATGAATTAATCTGATTTTATTCTCCTAACTTTATCTAACCTCTGTTTCAGGCATCAGGATCACCTCTGCACTTTATTCCATCACCCATTTCAAATCCCTTCCTCCTTTTATTCCCAACTTCACCCCGGAGTTGTGCTTTCCACATTCTAATCCTTACCTTTGGAAACGTTCTACAAAATCTCAGCATTATTTTTCGGGCAGATTTCTCAGGAAACGGTGAAAAAAGAAGAATGACACCCAGCAGTGGTTGGTGGGAGAGGAACAGCCACGCTCTGCTGCACAGATTAATAAGTGAGGCAACATCCCTGCAGAGAGAGGTGGATTAGTGATAACTGATTAGCTCTTATCAAACACATCTCCAGGTATCAAAAAACGGAGAAACAAAGCAGAGGGTCAGGAGTGAAGCACGTGGAGTGAATAAATGGAGGGAAGGGGAAGATAAAACACAAGTCTGTGGGGCATAAAATGAAAAAAAGTGTTGGTGAAAGAGATTTAATCAGAGATTTGCTCCCCACAGTGTATCAAAATAAGCTCATTTGGCAGAAGAGGGTGTGGGAGCAGGAGTTAAACCATGCTAAAAAATTGGGATGGGCTCTGATTTAAATCCTTCTGGCTGCAAAATCATTCTGATTTAAATCCTGTTGGCTGCAAAAATCAGATTTGAGGAGCTATTTTTCTGGTCTGATCTGTTTGCAGATCAATCCCCGCAAAGGGCTGAGCCAGGAGGTGCAGCAGGGTTGGACCTCAAGTCCTTCAAGCTGGTTGTGAAATCTGAGCCAGCCTGGGAGCAAAAAAAGGGCACTGAGAGTTCATTCACTGCCCAAACCCATGCAGGTTGTTATTTATGCCACAGAAATCCTGCAGAGCCTCAGGTTGGCCCCTGAGTGAACTCTGCTCCTCAGGGCGCCCGAAAGCAGCTGCTCTGCTCAGAGCCTGCAGGGAAATGGGCAAAATTATCCTTTTTTTTCCCTAGAAATGTGGTTGATTTCAGCTCAAACCTGCTGGAGTGGGTGGTGGAGAATGTCATTGCATCACCTCGCTGCAGTTCTGGGGAAAGGTGGATTAGAAATCACATATTTTGGGGAAATTCTGTATAATAACTTCTCCTTTCTAATTTTCAGATGGATTTTTTTTCCATCCAAGGTACTGCTCTTTCCCAAACTGCTTGAAATGTGGGATTGCTGCAGAAGAAAAACAGCCTCAGGAGGGGCTTTTTCAGACCTTCTCTGTGCAAGGTGGAATTCCAAAGAGGAAACTGAGAAAATCTGGAAAACTAAAAATTGGAAAATGAACTGGAAAATGAGGAGAGGCTTTTCAGACCCTAAGGGATTTTTGACTCTGTCTTAGAGCCAAATGCCCAAAGTTTGCAGCCTCTTCAGAATTTAGAGGGTAAAAAAACCTTCAAATGCTTCATTCTCAGGCCTTTCAGGGTTTTGGGGGTGACTGGAGACAGTTGGGTTTTAGGGGATGAGGGGAGAAGGATGTGGAGATGGCTCTGGTTGTTAATGAGGATTGGAGCATGGTGGTTTCTTGTTGGATCAATTCTCTTTTTAATTCGGATCAATCAGATTCCCAAGGGAAAACCCAAATTCTCCATAATTTTCTTCTTAGTTGTTTCTTGTTGGATCAATTCTCTTCCTAATTCTGATAAATCAATCAGATTCCTGAAGAAAAACTTGAATTCTCCATCATTTTCTTGTTGGTGTTTCTTATCAGATCAATTATCTCCCTACTTCTGATAAATCAGATTCCCAAAGAAAAATGCAAATTCTCCATCATTTTCTTGCTGGTGGTTTCTCATTGGATCAATTCTCTTCCTAACTCTGATAAATCAGATTCCCAAAGAAAAACCCAAATTCTCCGTAATTTTCTTCTTAGTTGTTTCTTGTTGGATCAATTTTCTTCTTAATTCTGATAAATCAGTCAGATTCCCTAAGAAAAATGCAAATTCTCCATCATTTTCTTGTTGCTGGTTTCTTGTTGGATCAATTATCTCCCTACTTCTGATAAATCAGATTCCCAAAGAAAAATCCAAATTCCCCATCATTTTTATTATTTTTCTGCTGTATTTTTTTCTCTGCCCCATTTTTCTGAGCTCAGAAAATGAACAAACTCCCTTTTTTGGGTTTTTTTCCCACCCTGTTTTCCCAAGAATGGCACAGGCTGTGGATCCACAGAAGGAGAAGAGAAAAAACTCTCTCCAAGACATCATGCAAATTCCCTCGGTGGCCCTGGGGGAGGGAGAGAAGTGACATTAAGGTCTTTTGGGAAGACCTTGAATATTTTTAATCCAAAATATGTATCACATTTTAATCAACCCAGCCCTGCGCTATTTCTGTGCGAGTAATTTGCATTCTGGCTCTGTCATGGGGGCAGTTATGAGTCAGCTAAGCTCTCTAATATAATAACTATCAGAAAATTGTCTTGCATTATTCATGTTAATTATGCCCAGCCAAACACTGCAGACAGCAAAATGTATTTTCCGCCGCAATATTATTTTTTTTTTCCGCCTCGTAGAGATTTCAGGAACTGATTGGAGCAAGTTTCCTCCTCGAGATGAAACCTGCAGACAAAAAAGGATGTCAGACATGCCTTTGCCTCGGCAAACAATGAGAACAGCTCCTCTGATTTTTGTTACATTCCCATCTACAGAGAATGGATTCTGTTTCTCTATAAACAGGTGAAATAAAAATAAAAGGCAGTGCCCCGAGTGAGCAGCGCACTCATCATTTACAGGTGCCTGAATCGTTCAAGGCGAGCATCTGTTAGCAGGGAGGGTAATTTCCCTGGCTCCACGCAGCCTGGCGCTCTGACTCTTGATGTGAAAATGTTAAAAAAGCGAATTTCTCCCTCCTGAGCAGCCTTGTTAAACATCCCATCTCGGGCTGCAACGCAAATAAAATGTTCACTGCTCTCCCTGCAGCTCAGATAAACACAAACCTGGCGCCAGGCACTTCGGGGCACCTGCACCAATAACAGTTTATTTTTATTTTTACCAGTTTTAAATCCTGCCTGGGAAAGGTCCCCGGGATTGAATCGCTGAGCAGTTCGGGTTGGAAAGAATTCCAACGGTCTTGTTCAGTTCCCACTAGCCCAGGTTGCTCCAAGCTCTGTCCAGCTGGCCAAAACCAAACCCAAAACTTCCTAAAAATGTCACAAACCAGCCCAGTGCAGTGTGGGAGTGTTAAAATCGTCATCAGCCCATGCAGTGCAATTAACTGGGTGCCATTAGTCAAACTCATTGATTCTTCTCTTCAGGTTTTGGGTTGGTTTTGTATTTTTGTATTTAAACAAACCCTCAGCGTTTTGTTGGTTTTGTTACCTTTAATAGATAAGGAATTTAAACCTCCTTGTTTTCCTGCATTTCCAGAAATTCTCCTCCAAATTGCCAAAGAGAGGATTTCTAGAAGTCTCTTGTGTTTTTGTATTTAAACAAATTCTCAGTGTTTTGTTGGTTTTGATACATCCAACAGATAAGGAATTTAAACTCCTTTGTTCTCCTGCACTTCCAGAAATTCTCCTCCAAATTGCAAAAGCGAGGATTTCTAGAAGTCTCTTGCGGTTTTGTATTTGAACAAATTCTCAGCATTTTGTTGGTTTTGTTACACATAACAGATTTTAACATATAACAGGAATTTAAACTCCCTGTTCAGTGTTTTCCTGCACTTCCAGAAATTCTCCTCCAAAGTCTGGTGACACTTGTGGTTTTTTTATCAAAATAAATATTATCCCCTCTGGCACAGGAAGGGAATTAACAGCCAGGGAAGATTTGAGGTGACTAAAACTGAAGGATGGGCTGAGCACACTCAACCCCAAAGGGCAGTGTGGGTTAAACACAGAGCTCAGGCTGTGGTTCTGTAATTCCAGAGGTGTGGGGATGATAATTAGAGGTCTTACCTAATTAGGATCCAAGTTTTGGGGAAGCTGAGCAGATGTGTAAAGGATAGGAAGCTAAGGGACAGGAAACCCATGGAATTTCTACAGGACATGGGCTAATTGTGGAATTTGGGTTGGAAGGAACCCTAAATAACTTCAGAGAATTGGAATTTTTCTGAACAGGACAAAAAAAAAATTGAATATTCCCATTGTTTGCAGCCTGATGCAAAAGACACCATGTAAGAAATAAATCTGTGGTTCAGACCTTGACTAAAAATCCTTTTAAATATTTTCCCATGGCTTTCTCCGAGGAAACTTGCAAAACAGCCCAGCTCAGCCTCTGAACTGCTCTGAGTCGAGTTTTAATGAATGCCTGCTCTGCTCATTTCTCAGAGCAGCCTCTGCCAGGCTTTGGGGATTGATGGCAATTCCAAGTGCAGCAAACATCAGGGTTTGTTTTATTATCTTCAGGCTGCACCTCCTGAGGAGAACCAAGCTGGCATTTGAGGATGAATTCACCTGATTAACCTGACACAGGTACAGAGGCACCAGAGCTCTGCTGACTCCTGCTGGTTTTATCCCCACAATTGTCCCCAAAGTCACACCCATTCCTGAACAGCCAGGCTGGCTGGTGCTTCTCATTAATCATCAGGAGAAATCCCAAATATTCACATCTTAATTGCGTTTAGCGGAAAACCCCAAATATTTGCTGGGAAAGCTGGAAAGGAGGAGCTGATTTACCTCACGAGCACCCAACAGGAATTGAGTGGTTTGCCAATGGTTTTATTATTTATATTTTATTCTTTACCTGGTGCCTTTGATGCCTGAAACAAGCTTAGCTGAAATAGAGGCTGAAAAAGTTAGGAGAATAAAATCAGATTAATTTATTAAAGGCCTTTAAGTACATTTTGGGCAGAAAATCCTGTTTGAGAGGCTACACCCAAAATGGACAGTGAGTCATGAGTTTTTCACATTTTATAAGTTCTGTAATTAACAAATTGAGCCTCAATCCTCCAATTACACCTTCAGCTGATGATGTCAATCAGCCCAAGTTTGCTCCCCAATTCACTGTTGGTTCCATATTTTGGGGCTCTGAGGCAGCAAAGTGTCCTTGGATCTCGAGTTTTGGAGGAATTATTTTGTCTCAAACGCTGGGAACAGAGGTTTTTAGCACTTCATATGGAGCCTAGAGCTGCACAGCAAAGCTACAGAAACATGAAAATATAGAATCCAAAAATCCTTAAGGCATCACCTTGACCTTTGCTGAAGAACAGCACTGATTTCTGGGATTTATGGGATTTCTGTGATTTATGGGATTTGTGGGATTTCTACCCCCACACCTGCACCCCACCTGCACAGCCTCCCCCACCCCCAAAACCAGCCCAATCACCCCCAGCAACAACAACCAATTACCAGCTGGGCTGCAGTCGTTGTAATTCTTCTTAAGGACTCCAATAACCTTTTTACCAGCTAAATAAAAAAGGTCAGCCGATGCTAATTAAACAGAAGGCTGCTCTGCGCAGCGCGGGCAGAAGATGAAGGAAGCCCATTAATGAGCTAAGGAAATCAAAATTAATGGGTTTAGCGCCAGGCGCTATCAATTATCCCGCGGTGAGCGCGTCAGGAGCGCGGAGAGCAGAACGGGGTGGAGCCTGCTGGTGTCTCTTTGGCCCACGGAGGGTGGGAAGTGGGGATAAAACAAGGAATGAGGTGTGACTGTGTGGCTCTGACAGGGTGGCTGTGGCTGCTGGGTCACCTTTCATCTCTGGTTTTGTTGGTCAAAGTGGTTTCTTGCTCCTCAGCTTCTGCTGAGGTTTCCATCGGTGGCTGCACAGATTGATGCCTTAGGATTTTAGCTTCTGTATTTTTGTGTAGCTGTAGTTTTACTGTGTGGCTCTGGACTCCATAGAAAATGCTAAAACCTCTGTTCCCAGCGTTTTAGAGAAAATAATTCCTGTAATTTGGGAATTCAAGGACACTTTGCTGCCTCAGAGCCCCAAAATATGGAACCAACAGTGAATTGGGGGAGCAAACTTGGGGTGATTGACATCATCAGCTGAAGGTGTAATTGGAGGATTGAGGCTCAATTTGTTAATTACAGAACTTATAAAATGTGAAGAACTCGTGACTCACTGTCCATTTTGGGTGTAGCCTCTGGAGTGAGCTCTGTCTGCCCTGAATGTACCTAAAGGCCTTTAATAAATTAATCTGATTTTATTCTCCTAACTTTGTCTATCCTCTGTTTCAGGTAATCTCTGTTCAGGCATCAACACTACCCAGAAAGGGCTCTTCTTTATAGGAACATCATCTGGAATTCCTGAGACATCCCAAAAAAAAACCCACCAGAGGGAGGATAATGACTTTGCCCAACTGATCAGTGCCCTGCAGCAGGAAGTTTGCCAAAATAAACTCAGCCCTGGCAGGCTCTGATCCATCTGAGAGTTGGGACAGAGGGGAAAAGGGAGTTCACATCTCTGTGCCACTGGAAATAAAACCACAAAGAAGCAGAAAAACCCTCCATTTAGAAGAATGGATCTCCCTGTCACCTCCTGGGGAGCAGCAGAGCTCTGGGCGAGGGTGGCAAAGGGCTTTAATCACCAACCCACACCCCCTGCAGCACAATGTTGTGCTAGCAGCAGCTCCCCGGGGGATTTCTAATTATATTAACCAATAAAACAGGGGAAAATTGGGGTTTTTCTGCAGCTTTCCTCGCTAAATTAAGCAGATCAGCTTCCTCTGTGATTTTCAAGGCTTGTTTATGATATCACATCCCTTTGCTTCTCGGAGGTTTCAAAGTCCTTAAGGCAGAGCTTAACCCCAAAGGCAAACCCAGAAATTCTGCACCGTGATCAGCTTGGATTTCAATTCCCAGTTCCACCTGAGGTCAATTCTTTTCCAGGCCTTTTCCACTCCAGAACAAATTTTACAGGGAAAGTTTTAAAAGGAAAAGCTCTTGGGAATTCTCCTCCTTGCTGATCCAAGTTGGTCATTCAGCACTTTGTGGTCTAAACCCATAAATAAATTTGGGAGTGATAAAGATGATTATCCAAACACATGGAAATGGGGTTTATTTATCTCTTTTGATTATTTAAGGGAGAAAAAAAATCCGAGTCAAACCAGAAGCTTGATTTTTCTGTGAGGTCTCCCCCTCTGCAAAAGAGAAAAAAAAATAAAAAAAACAATCTTGTCTCCATGATGATGAATTTACTTAGGAAGCTATAAATCCATCTTTGGGTACTGATGGTAGCACAAACTGCAAAAACAAAACTTATAAATCAGTCTGAGCTCCCAAAGACTGAGTTCACTGCATCTATCTCCACTCATTGCTCTCTCTATAAATCTCCTCTGCTAAGAGCAATACCAGGATTCCCAGGGGCATCATTTACCCTCACAGGCTCCATTCTTCAGCTGATTTTTGAGCAGAGAATTATTCCAATTTAGGAAGCAATTTTTATTTTTTTTTTTTTAAAGTTTGCTGCCGCGTTTTTCAAATAACTCCAGCAAATCTCGAAATAAATTGGGCCTGGAGATCCAACCCCAGCATCCATTTGTATCTCTGCAAAATCTGACTTCCTTTCCCACTCTATTCCCTTCTGTTATTTACTCGATGAGGAGTCACACTTCACCTAAATGATATTTTAAAACACTTCTCTCGCAGTTCATAACCGTGGTTATGGATCTGCCAACGAGAGATGAGGGAGCAGCACAGCCAAATCCCCAACTCACAGGTGTTCAAAGCCAATTTGGGCTTTTTTTTTTCCTTTATTTTTAGAGCTCACACAGCTGCAAACTATTTAAAGACCTCGCTCAAGTCCTCCAAAAATTAGGTTTGAAGTGGTGAGATGGGGTTGGACACGAGCCACGGGAAGTCCTGAGGGATTTCATTGAAATCACAATTAATATTTCCTCCACGCCGCGAGGAGCTGGGCTGATTTTGGGAGCCAGCTTGCCCGGCTGGCTCTGCATCTCTGCTCCCTGGGCAGTGCTCAGGTGTTCCCTTCAACCCTCGTGCTGGGAACTATTTATTTAGGCCATGAACTCCGAGGGAAAACCATCCCACATTTTCCAGTCGCTCGCCCAGCTGTGCCCAGCTGTGGCCAACGCG
This sequence comes from Lichenostomus cassidix, assembly GCF_008360975.1. NCBI lineage: Eukaryota > Metazoa > Chordata > Aves > Passeriformes > Meliphagidae > Lichenostomus > Lichenostomus cassidix. Next base: position 32,373 of record NW_028147834.1, read on the forward strand.
TGGATTCTGCCAGAATAAAGTGGTTTAAATAGCAGGAAACCAATTTTACATCTCATCCCGAGTGTCTGATCGCAGCCAACTTCTCAGCGCAGCTGCAATGCAAAGTTTGCTTCCCAGTCCCAGCAAACTGAAAATGTGTGATTTTCTCTTTGGGCTGTAAGTGGGTAAACTGTTAAATCAGTGCTGACAGCAGCGACTCAAACACTGCCTCCCTTCTCTGCTTTGCACTGCTGGCTCTGTTCAGCCACAGAACCACCAAAATATGGAATTGTTTGGGTTGGAAGGACTTGAAAACTCATCCCATCCCACCCTTTCCATGGCAGGGACACCTTCCACCATCCCAGGCTGATCCAACCTGGCTTTGGACACTTCCAGCGATGGGAGAAGATCCACAAATTCAATGCAACATCAACTCCCTGAGCCTCAGCCTGGGTGAAAATAAAAAATTCCGACAGGGTAGTTGTTTCTAAAGCATGGCAATTTGGAAAGCCCGGCGGCGTTTCGGGCAATGAGCTCTGGCAGGAGACGCAGATGAGATGTGACAATTTCTGCAGAGCCATCCATCGCGAGCCGCGCTCCGCAACCCAAAAACGTCAGCTCCCGTCATGTTCCTGACACTGCCGGTGATTTTAATTGCCTTTCGTCCTTCTCCAGTGAGTGATAGAGAGGACAGGTGGGATATTAGCTTTTGAGCTGCTGGAAGTTTAGTCCAACACATGTAAAACAAATGTGAAAATCCTCGCCGTGTCCTTTGCAGCGCAGTTAGGGTGTCAAAGAGCAGCTTCACCAGGGCAGAGCCAGGAGGAGAACTTGTGATGGGAGAATTTGGTCCAAACCTCGCTGAAATTACATCCCAGTCGGGTCTGATGTGTTTCCCAAACCTCAGCTGCTCTCACTGGTGTGAAACAGCCAAATAAACGGCTCTGGAAAACCTATTTGTGGAGCTTAACACACGAATCAGGAAATGCCACAGCATGGGAGAGGACGTGGGGAAGGATAAAGCAGAGGATATTGCTGAGGGAGAACAATATTCCTGCCAAGGCCCAGAGGGGAGCAGCGACTGGAGGTGGAATGAAGGTACAAACTGCGTTGGACACCTTGTTAAGTCATTAAGGACAGCGTTAATTAACACCGCTCTGCCACAGGCAGGCAGGTCCTGCCTTACAGCCCTGGGAAATCTCCTCTGGCCAAGGAGAAAAGCGATCTTCCCTCGCCCAGAGCTTTTTCCCCGGAGGCTCTGCTAGCAGCCACTCCAGGTCACTCCTCTCCTGACATTCCCGGGTAATTGATGTATTTTAAATAACAACAAGAACTGCTGAACTTCACCGGGCTGGAGGTGAGGCAGGCTGAAGCACTCCTGAGCTGCTCAGCCAGGGGGTTAGATCAATTGTCAAATATCAGCCTTGGTTTTATTTGCGTTTTTAATCCAAACATGAGCTTTCCTTTTATAGCTTTCTAGAGCTCCTTCCTGTAAAAGCCAGGGAGAGCTTGGATGGCTGCTAACAAATTAATTTTCAGTATTTTTATCTATAAAACAGTGCCATGCTCATCTATTTTATAACTAGAGCAGAAAGCACTTGCATTTCCCGGCAAAACTAATAAAACAAATCCAGGCTCTGGTGCTGAGCCAAGCGATCAACCATTGCTTTAAAAGGACACCCTTGGGCTGTGCTAGGACCCAAAAATTTGAGCCAAAATGGTAGTTTTTTTAAGAGAATTGAGGTTGGAAAAGCTTTGATTTTTGCAGCACACGTTGGGGTTGCGTGTTGGCGGAGTGGAGACACAACTTAATTCCAGCTGTGGATATGCAAATTCCGTGCTGGGAGGAGATGATTTCTGTGCTCTGGAAATCCCAGAGGACACCAGGCAGTGGCTGCCCTGTGTGTCACCCCAGCCTGGTCACCAACCCCTCATTCTCTCTCTATTTATTACCAAAACCTCCAACAACAACAACTCAATTTCTTCTCCCCGTTCCTCTCCTCCCCACACGCTGAGAACTTCTCCAAAGTTACTCATGCAATATATTTGGGGAGGTTAATTCAGGACAAAAATCCCAGGAAGCAAATAGCGCAGAAACTACCAACGTATTCTCTTTTTTATTGTTTCTGACAATCAGTAGTAAAACGTGTTGCTGCTACCAAGGGAGCCAGTTGTAGCATTACTCATTTCACATTAGGGCCCAGAAGAATAAATCTTTCCAGAGCTCTTGCTGGCATTAGGCTAAAACATAAGTCGAGGTTTGTAAAGGAAATGTATTAAACAGACGAGACAGCAGCGGAATACAGATTTAAGGGAGAGCAAAGCCGCGGCAGATTCCTTCTCTGTTAAAGAACAAAGTGAGAGCAATGACATGGAAACGGCTGAGCTGCAAATAACTTCATCAACTGAGGTAGAGGTGGACAATCCTAACACAGAAATAACCCCCTGAGCTCCATCCACACCCTGAAGGGTTCTGCAAGAAAGGTAGAACCCAGAAGAGAGTGACCACACTGTGAGTGGAAAGTGTTCAAATCGAGTTTCTCACAGAAAATTAACAAAGTTTTGTCACACTGAATGTGAGGAGAGAATTTTCCTCCATCAAGGGAGAGCAAAGCCACAGCAGATTCCTTCTCTATTAAAGAACAAAGTGAGGGCAATGACATGGAAACGGCTGAGCTGCAAATAACTTCATCAGCTGAGATAGAGGTGGACAATCCGAACACAGAAATAACCCACAGTGTTCCTGTCACCCTGGAGGTTCTGCAGGAGAAGATCCCACTGTGGGTGGAAAGTGTTCAAAATCAGTTCCTCACAGAAAAGTAACAGAAAGTTTTGTCACACTGAATGTGAGGAGAGAATTTTTTCTCTATCAAGCATAAAAAGTGTAAAATCAGGGCTTTGTCCCCCTGGACAGGGCAGAGGAGCTGGTAGAGGAGGAGCAGAGAGGAAAGAAATGCAAACACTTTGATGTTTGTGTGAACAGGTTTAGTGTGGTTTCTGAGCCTGGAAAAAATACCTGATGAGATAATGGGCCAGAAATGCCTTTTTTGCTAAATTCACTCCACGTTTAACAGTGGGAAGGGAGTGCCGAGGGGAAGGTGTGAGTTGGGTTTCCATCAGTGAGCTTCCAGAGATCCCCTGGATGCACAGAGAGGGAAAATCTCCTCTGCCAAAACACACATTGCAGGCGAGGAACAATGGAACACTCTGCAGATCACAGAGACATCCCAATCTGTGCCCTTCTGGGTGACAACATCATTTAGACCTGTCAAGTGAGGCTGCCCGGGGCTGGAAATTGATCTGCAAACCTTCAGTGCATCAAATTAATTGCTCTTTGCAAGGCCTTTATCCAGCCCTCTTTAATATTTGATTATTTTCTGCTGTTAACAGAGACAACATTGTCTGCAGAGGAGGAAGGTCTGGCTCCCCTTGGATGGCTGCCCAGAGAGCCTTTCCCAAATCCAGGAGGAAATGTGGGCAGCAGGGGCTGGAGCAGAGTCCCAGGGAGCTCAGGAGAACCAACCATGAGAGCTTTGCAGGGCAAGGACTTCATGTTTTAAAAGGTGTGGGAGAAACGCCAACCCTGATTCGGGCATGGTAGCAGCAAAGGTGATTTAATAAATTGGTATAAATCATCAGCTGGGGATTCACCCATCAGCTATCCTTCCATGCATCATCCATCATCCATCATCCATCCCTCTATCCATCCATCCCTCCATCCATCATCCATCCATCCATCCATCCATCCATCATCCATCCCTCCATCCATCCATCCATCCATCCATCCATCATCCACCATCCATCAGAACTTATAAAGTATGAAAAACTGGTGCCTTGCTACTCTTTCCCATGGGAATTTTGTCTTCTTCCTGTGTTTTTATAAACAAAGATAAAGTTTTGATGTTATTGAAACAGTCTCTGGAAAGACAGGCAGTTCAAGCCTGGCCAGTCGGCCTAGGGGGAGGTTTTGAATTGGCCCAATCCGGACGACCTCTGAAAGTCTATAAAGTTCTAAAAATTAAATAATAAAATCACATTTGTGCCACCTGTGATCCTGCTTGGTTCTTGCACTCCACTAGCGGTTCAGCAGCGACACTGCTGTCCATTTAGGGTGTAGCCCTGGGTGAGCTGTGAGTGCCCTGAATGGACCTGAAATCCTTCAGTAAATTTAACTGATTTTTATTCTCTTCACTGTCTAACCTCTGTTTCAGTTAATCCCCTCAAGGCATCACTCACACCTTCAGAGAAAAGGCAGAGCTCATTTACCACAGCAGAGTCAGTTTGGGTGAGGAATTCACCATCACTGCCACCACCATCTCCTGCAGGTGAATCCAGGGTGAATCCCCAAAATCCCAAGGTTTTTAATAGGATTTTTGGCGAATCTCCCCCTCCTGCCCACCAGCTGCGTCACACAGGTGAGGCTGAGGTCACCCCTGTGCCCTGCAGAAAGGCACAATCCTCCCCCAGAGGGAGTTTTGAACAACACAAACCCTTTAAAAACCACGAATTAGACTGCAGGTCTCGTTCAATCCGGAGGAAATTGTCTGTACAACAGGGTTTTACGCTCTGTACCTGAGCAGGAGGTTATACTCATCAGCTGCTCCAACAGTTGGTTTCACCAGCTGCATCCTCTTTATGTTCCTCTCTCTCTCACGAAAGAGGCTGAATCTTAAAATTCACAGCATTTGAGGCTGTATTATGAGAGCCAACACAGGTACATTAATACAGAAAGGAGAAATGTTCTATTGAATTTAATTAAAACTACACGAGTTGAATAAGGGACGCTTTGAACGTGTTGAGGAGTGTCGGCAAACAAAAAAAGACTAATAAAACCCAAGCACGACCACTTAAGTGTTGCAGAAAAGAAAAAATAAAGACTGCTCAAGAGGGAAATTACAAGCCCAAGCGTTGCAGTGGTAGCAGAAACAACCATATTTTATTCAAAACTGGGTTTGTTTCCAGCTACTGAACTGTGCCGTGTGTAATTACAGGGCAGGGATTCAAACACAATGTATTTGCTTCACTTAATACTACATAACATTATTCTGTTTCTCCCCAACAGTGTTATGGGGAGAAAAGGGATCAGGAGTTTTCTGCTAGAGCTTTATTCCAAACAGCAGTGGGGTTTTGCCATAATTCCATGTGGATTTGTGATCCCAAAGGAGATTTCCAGGTAGGAATGAACAGCCACTCCCTCTGCACCCAGCAGGGTGAGGCTGAGTGCTGAAGGCGTCAAAGCTCTGGATAAAAAAATCTATTTTTATTTGTCCTACCAAGAATAATAATTTGCAGCCTAGTGGAATTTTTATCCTCAATTCCAAAAGAGTCGGAGGAGGTTTAATTTGTTTTTCAAGCACAGCTTTAAGATCGTTCATTTTAATATAAATGCTTTTCATAAATTCTGTTGGAACTGAAGCTGAGCTCTGTCCCAAACTGAGCCCTGGAGCTCACACAAGGCAAGGACAACAGTGAGACCAAATAACAAGATTGTTCATTTTAATTTAAATACTTTTCATAAAGCCTCTTAGAACTGAAATTGAGCTCTGTCCCAAGCTGAGCCCTGGAGCTCACACAAGGCAAGACTTCACCTCAACCCTGCAGATGGACAACAGTGAGGCCAAAACCAAGGTTGTTCATTTTAATTTAAATACTTCTCATAATTCCTGTTGGAACTGAAACTGAGCTCTGTCCCAGGCTGAGCCCTGGAGCTCACACAGGCTTCACCTCAACTCTGCAGATGGACAACAGGGAGACCAAAAAACATGATTGTTCATTTTAATTTAAATATTTTTCATAAATCCTGTTAGAACTGAAGCTGAGCTCTGTCCCAGACTGAGCCCTGGACCTCACACAAGGCAAGGACAGCAGTGAGACCAAAACCAAGATTGCTCATTTTAATTTAAATATTTTTCATAAATCCCGTTGGAACTGAAGCTGAGCCCTGGAGCTCACACAAGGCAAGGCTTCACTTCAAACCTGCAGATGGACAACAGGGAGACCAAAAAGAAGTGTTCATTTTAATTTAAATACTTCTCTTAAATCCTGTTAGAACTGAAACTGAACTGTCCCAAACTGAGCCCTGGAGCTCACACAAGGCAAGGACAACTGTGAGACCAAAAAACCTGCCAGGACAGCACAGCAAAACCCCAAAATCCCAGGCTGCTGACCTTCCCTGCTCTCAGTAAAAAACTCAGGGTGCTGAACCTGCTGGGTTTGTCCAGAGTTTAACCCCAGGAGCCTGGGGGCTGCAGCAGAGCAGAGAAATCATCTCAGCAGCAAAAGACAAACCCAAAAGGCAAACCTGAGCCCTGCTGGAGGAAGAATCGCTGCTGCAAATCTAAATCCACGTCACCGAAATCACTCATTAAACGCATTTAAATAAACACTACTCCTGCTCCACTCAGCTGCCAGCATTCACACTTCAACTGCCTTTTTAATCAAGCCTCCTCCCGAGCCTTGACACAGCAGATTATCCTTTGATAAGGCAAATTAAGGTCTGTGCAGGCTTCAGAAGCGTCCTGGTAAATGGCTGGGTTTGCTCCGCGAGGCACATTTGTAAATTGGCGCATTTGAGAATTGATCCGTTTGAGATCTGACGCAGCCACGCTGCTGGAGGACTCAGAAATGTTCTGCTGAATGGCTCAGCAGCATCCCTTTGAACCTGCCTGGAGAAGGGTTTTGCTGCCTTTGACTCGCCAACTGTGCCTCCCTCGCAGCGATTGAGCACAAAGTGCTGCTCTGGGTGGAGAGGGCACAGCTGTGCCTGCAGCCCCAACACCCCAGCAGCTTGTTTGGCCCTCGAATTTGTTTATTTGTGATCAGTCACAGACACCTGTGCGCTGCACTGTGGTTTTCAGAGCTCCAGCAGGCCTTGGAAATGGATTTTTGATGTTTCAGAGCTGCCTGTGCCCTCTGCTCTGCCTGGGAGGGGAAATGTGGAGTGTATCATCGCCCAAATTGCTGCTCCAGCCAGCCCCTTGGGGTGGATTTGATCTGCATCTATGGTTGTTTGCATTCAAACATCCCCATTTCTGTGCTGCACACAGTTTTACAGCAGCAGCAATGAACAGAGTGCAGGTGCTTCCTGTCCTGCTCTGAGCCCAGCCGGCTGGCAGCAGTGCCAGGGGAGAAAGGGTTAATGAAAAACCACCTCTGGCAAGGAGATGGGAAAAAAAAAACCCAGAGCCTCTCCTTGCAGTGAGCAACACCCAGTCTGAGCCCCCTGGAGGGTCAAAGTTCTTCCTCCTGAGCTCCTGAACTTTGTCCCAAGTTCCTGGAAAAGTTAAAAATCAAGATGTGAGCAGCTGGATGAGGTATTAAACCATCCCCACGCCCTGATAACAACACAAACACTCACCCCAGAGAGGCAGCCAGTCTGAGCCTCCTGAAGGGTCAAAGTTCTTCCTCCTGAACTCCCAAACTTTGTCCCTGGAAAAGGTAAAAATCAGGATATGAACAGCTGGACAGTGATCCCTATACCCTGGTAATGACACACACAGCCATCCCAGCAAGGCAGCCAGTCTGAGCCCCCTGAAGGCTCCAGGCTCTTCCTCCTGAACTTCTGAACTCCTGAACTCCTGAACTTGGACCCAAGTCCTTGGACAAGGTAAAAATCAGGATATGAACAGCTGGATGAGGTATCCAACCATCTCCATGCCCTGATAACAACACACAGAGCCACACCAGCAAGGCAGCCAGTCTGAGCCCCTTGAGTACACCAGACTCTTCCTCCTGAACTCCTGAACTTTTTCCCAAGTCCCTGGACAAGGTAAAAATCAGGATATGAACAGCTGGATGAGGCATTAAACCATTCCCACACCCTGGTAACAACACACACACCACAACCCAGCAAGGCAGCCAGTCTGAGCCCCTTGAATACACCAGACTGTTCCTCCTGAACTCCTGAACTTTGTCTCAAGTACCTAAACAAGGTAAAAATCAATATATGAACAGCTGGATGAGGTATTCAATCATCCCCACACCCTGGTAACAACACACACACCACACCAGTGAGGCACTCAGTCTGAGCCCCCTGAAGGCACCAGATTCTTCCTCCTGAGCTCAGAGGGTTTCTCCCAAGTCCCTGGAGAAGGTAAAAATCAGGATATGAACAGCTGGATGAGGTATTCAACCATCCCCACACCCTGATAACTACACACACACAGCCACACCAGCGAGGCACTCAGTCTGAATCCCTTGAATACACCAGACTCTTCCTCCTGAAGTCCTGAACTTTTACCCAAGTCCTTGGACAAGGTAAAAATCAGGATATGAACAGCTGGACGAGGCATTAAACCATTCCCACACCCTGATAACAACACACACACCACACCCCAGCAAGGCAGCCAGCCTGACCCCTCTGAAGGCACCAAACTCTTCCTCCCTAACTTTGTCCCAAGTCCCTGGAGAAGGTAAAAATCAAGATATGAACAGCTAGATGAGGTATTCAACCATCCCCACACCCTGCTAACAGCACACACATCCCAGCAGGGCAGCCACATCCAGCCATGCTGGATTCACCAGGCGAGGAGGAATTCCAGCTCCAGGTTTCCCTGGCTGTGCCCAAAACAAGCTGCAGAGCAAAAAGCTCAGGGCAGGCAGATGTTTGTCTGTGCAGCACCAGGAGAGCTGGTGGAGCATCCCCAGCCTGCTGGTGGAGTCTGGAAACAGGCAGAGCTTTCTGCCTCTGTGAGCAGGTTTGGCTCAGTGAGAATTAATACAATTTAATGAAGCCAGCGATGTGCTGCAGCAGATGGTTGGATGTGTTTAAAGTTCAGCTCTCTGCAGCTCTCAGATCAGCCTTGTCCACGAGAACACAGCAAACACGAGCAGGCTGAGAGGGCAGCAAGTTCCTGCTGTGCTTCCCACCTCACCTCGATGGAAAAAAACCCCAAATTCATCCCCAGCCTGGGTGAGATGTGATGAATGTTAATGGCAGGAGCTTTGCTTCCCGCAATGGTTTGGTTATTAGCATCAAACAGTGCGTTAACATTTGTTTTATTAATGGAAAAAATATAGTTTAATAGCCTAATCCGTTGCTAGCAGAGCAGCGCAGAGCTTAATGGAAATTGTGTTCTTTGGGTTTTTTTTTTTCTTTTAACCTGCAGAGCAGATCATGCAGTGCTTGGGCGAACCAATTGTATCTGTAATCACCAAAATTTACTGTATCCCCTTCATTACTCGCTTGTCCTCCAAAGCAATATCCCTGCAATGTTTAATTATGCAGTGCATTACAGATTCATCAATTTTACAGCAAAAACGAGAATATATGGAGAAATCTCTCCGTGGTGAGCCAGGAGTATTTTTTATTGCTCACAACTTAAATAATGGAAGGTGTTATTTGGGTTAGTTACCCAGCAAGGCTTAGATTTCAAGACTCATTTCTTTTAGGAAGTCTCTGTCTTTTAAAACTGGTCTGGCATTAAGAAACACAAATATAAATGCTCTGCTCTGACAGGCACACTTCCATCTGCTCCCTGAGCCTCAACAGGAGCTGACACTCGGAAAAAAACAATCCTGAGGCATCCAGGTGGTTGGATGAGGAAATCATCCAGAAATTTTGGGGGTTTGCTTTTTGTTTTTAGAGAAAAACAGGCTGGTTTAGTGGCAGGGAGGGTTGGAGCTCCGTGGTGCTGAGGGTGCCTCTCGACCCAAAGCAATCCATGGTTCTGTGAAAAAGATTTTCATGGATTGGAAGTTTTTTCTCTGGCAGTATTTAGTTCCCTCTTTGCCCCGGGATTTGTGTCAGCTCGTCTTGAAGCCTGGAGTTCAATGTGAAAACAAAAAAACCAAAAAAACCCAATCAATTTTGAAAGTTTTAGAAGTGTTTTAAAGTAAAAAACCAACCAGCCAACCAACCAAACAAAAAACGAACAAATAAAAAACCTGAACAAAAAAGAAAACAAACAAAAAAACAAAACCCAAAAAAAACCCCAAAACCAAATAAAAATCCCCACCAAACAAACAAAAAAAACCCCAAAAAATCACATTTAAAAATCGCATTAAATCACAAAAATCACATTAAAAAATCACAAAAAATCCCAAATTTAAAACAAAAATGAAGAATGGAGGGGTTCTCAAAGGCCACACTCAAAATCCTGCATTCAGCCCTCTTGGCTGGAGGGTGATGCTGGCAGAGCCAACCCACTGATGACATTTCAATCCCACCAGAGTTCATCTTCAGCTGTGAAATATTTAATAAGGCTCAGGAAAAAATTTTTTAAAAAAATTTTAAAAAAAGAGGAATAAGTTAACAGAGACTGCCAGCCTATTTTCACCTCTCCAGACTCCATTCCCGAGCTGCTGTCACTCCCCACATCCTCTCCTGACACCCCGTGGGCTCCTGCGGTGCCTCGACAGGAGAGAATGGAGGGGAGAAGGCGAATTTCACATCTCAAAAAGACAGAAAATTCATTCCTGCACATTTCTCCTGTGCCAGTGCCTGCAGACCGAGCCAACCTGAGCACAGCAATCTCCAGGTGAGGCTTTGCAAAGTCTCACCCTTTCGCTTGCTCAAATTAGAATTTTCCACCTCTGCCAAAGGATGACAATTCCCTTTGGATCCGCGGTGAGGAATGCCCTGTTTTCCCGAAAATAACTTCTCCCGGCGCAAGGAAATCAATTAGAGTTGTCTCTTGGCAAAAACCCACAAAGCTCTCACAGTCACAAGTTCATTTCTTGAACTGAGCTGCCTCCCAGCTTTCCCTCAGAAACGGGAAAAACCGGAGGAATACATCAAACAAAATCACAATTTGGCTTAATTCCTGAGCCCTGCTCGGAGGTTCAGCTTCGTTCCGAGGCTCTACCCGGGATGACTCCTCTGAACAGGGTTTGATTTCAACATCCTGCTCCCCACAGCACCCTCGGGAGCTGATTTGAGTGGTGGGAAAGCTGTCTGAGCAGAGGGCTCAGTGCCACGGCTCAGCCAAGTCCGGAGCTATAATTGAAACTCGCATGGGAGGAGTGTAGGTGGCATCAGACTTTCTGCTGCTCTCTTCAATGCATTGCTGCTGCCTGTCGGATGCCAAAGCTGGTGTGATATTCCAATGGCAGCTCCTTCTTCCCTTCTTCCTTTCCTTTCCTTTCCTTTCCTTTCCTTTCCTTTCCTTTCCTTTCCTTTCCTTTCCTTTCCTTTCCTTTCCTTTCCTTTCCTTTCCTTTCCTTTCCTTTCCTTTCCTTTCCTTTCCTTTCCTTTCCTTTCCTTTCCTTCCCTTCCCTTCCCTTCCCTTCCCTTCCCTTCCCTTCCCTTCCCTTCCCTTCCCTTCCCTTCCCTCCCCTTCCCTTCCCTTCCCTTCCCTTCCCTTCCCTTCCCTTCCCTTCCCTTCCCTTCCCTTCCCTTCCCTTCCCTTTCCCTCCCTCATTAGGAATGTCCCCTAATTGATGATTAACCACCTTCCTCCCATCCTGAGTGACCCTAATGCTCACAGGGATGTCTCTGGAAAGCTGACAGGTCTGTTTGGCACAGCCTGAGGGGACAGCCTGAGGTCTCAGTGCCACATTCTCCCCTTGCAGAAAAGCAGATTTTAGGATTCCATAAGGTCTCCAGCTTTTGCAAATTCATCCTGAATTTCCTCTCTCTCTTTTATTTTTTCCCCCTGGATGCAAAGGCTCTCCTTGCTACTCACTTGTAAAGGTTTCAAGGCCCTAATATTGGCGAATAAAAGGGTGGATTGTAGAATTCCAGAGGGGTTTGGGGCTGAAGGGACATTAAAACTCATCCAGTTCCACCTTGGGACATTTTAAACCATCCCAGGATGTTCCAAGCAGGCCTGGGACACTTCCAGGGATGCAGGGATTCCACAGCTCCTCTGGGATGGTAAAGAGCTCAAGAGCAGAGTTCTTGGCACAGAAACGAGAGAAAGGCAAACCCTGACCCACACAGACATCTCCATCCCACCACACCACAGATGGACAGAGGAAGGGAAATTCTCACACCAAAAATGACCCCAAAATCAGCTGCAAAGTCCAGAACATCCAGGCTGCAGCACTATCCTGAGGGAAATGGGAATTGTGCACTAAAATCTCCTCCCTGCCCCAGTGATGAGTCCTCTTTTCCCTCTTCTCCCAACATCCCATCACCCTTCCAACTCAGGATATTTCATTTTTCCACCATGAAACCACACCTTTAAAAGTATCCTGGATTTCTTCAGTCCTTCCCTCCAAAAATGCCCATCCTCTCACCCTTGTTAATCCCTCAGCACCGAAATATTTGTGCAATAAACCACTGAGCAACAAACAGGATCCCCAACCGCGAGCAGATTTGGAGGGAAGATGCAAGCAGAGCAGATAATCTCTCCCCAGGTACATTAGGCATTTAATTTAAATTGTTTGGGTTTGTTTGCTCGTGTTTACATCCTCAAGCAATTTCAGATTGGCCCGGGTCTGACAGAAGGGAAATATTGTTTGTGTCATACAAATCGCTAAACCATAAGCAATTTCATTAAATGTTTCCACACTCGCGGAGCAAATGAGAAAACAGCTGGTCGTTGAGTTTTACTGAAATCTTTGTTTGCACACAAAAACCACTCAGGTTAATGCAGGAAAAAAAATGGTGCAGCAGCAGATCTTTGCCGGGGGATTGATAAGGATAGTTTGCAGTGGGATGGATAAATACAATTTACAGTGGGATTGATAATGATAATTTGCAGTGGGATTGATAAACATAGTTTACAGTGGGATTGATAAAAACAATTGTAGTGGGATTGATAAGTACAATTTGCAGTGGGATTGATAAGGATAGTTTGCAGTGGGATTGATAAGTACAATTTGCAGTGGGATTGAAAGAAATAGTTTGCAGTGGGATTGATAAATATAATTTTCAATGGGATTGATAAGGATAGTTTTCAATGGGATTGATAAGGATAATTTGCAGTGGGATGGATAAAATAATTTGCAATGGGATTGATAAATACAATTTGCAGTGGGATTGAAAAGGATAGTTTACAGTGGGATTGATAAAATTTGCAGTGGGATTGATAAGAATAACTTGCAGTGGGATTGAAAAGGATAGTTTGCAGTGAGATTGATAAGGATAATTTGCAGTGGGCTTGATAAAGATAGTTTACAGTGGGATTTATAAAGATATTTTGCAGTGGGATTAATGAGTACAATTTGCAATAGGATGGATAAGGAGAGTAAAGATTCTTAACCGTGGCAGTCAAGGGATATTGTGTTTGAGAGTAAATTTGTTATTTCCCTGTTTTATCTGATAACCAACAGGTTTTTTACCTGGGTAGGACAGGAAGGGAAATTCCAGTGAGTAACAACCTAACCAGGAGGTTTCTGGTGTGTTTTGGAAGCAGAAATGACAAATAAAACGTCACGCAGTAAAACACTGAAATAATTAATGTAAAAATGATCTCATCCACACCAAGATTGTCCCTTTCCCCCACAGTTGTGTCTCCTGGGGCCATTCCAGGAGAATTCCTGGACGCTGCAGGTTGGAAGATGAGGAAATTCTGCTTTTCCAAGTCCCCTTGATAACACTCAGGGAAAGAATCAATTAAAAATCCATCATTTGGTCAGAAATCAGGATCCCCCAGCCGAGAGCTGCTGTCCAACATGTCCTACTCATGGTTTACACCTCAGCCCAGCCCACAGCACCTCCCTGCCCCCTCAGGAGTGCTGACAGCCCAACACCTCACAGGCTCTGCTCTCCCTCCTAAACCCGAGTGAAACCACCCCAACAGCATCCATCACCCCACTGATTTTCCCTCTGCTTTTCCCGGAGGTTTTCACATCCCACAGCTCAGCCAGTTGGGTTTGTTCCACTTCTTTTTAGTCCTTTAGCCCCATCTAGTGCTAAATCCAAATAAAAATCTTTGTTCTTTAAAGAATGTGAATCAAAAGGCTTTTTCTCCATCCCAGGCCAGGCTGGACAGGGCTTGGAGCACCCTGGGACAGTGGAGATGTCCCTGCCATGGCAGAGGTGACACTGGGTGGCTTTTAGGTCATTCCCACCCAAACCAGTCCGGGATTCTTCCCCCAACCCAAAATTAGTCTTCAAAGTCCAAACCAGAGCAGAACTCCTTTGCTTTGTAGGGAATCCTGCAGCTCTGCAGAGGGAATTTGGTGAGAGCAAAGCTCTGAACAAAAGGGTTCTGCAGCCTGTGAGGAGAGAAAAGCATCAGGCAAAACCCACCAGCATCATCTGCTTTAGTAAACACTGTCTGGCAGCCCTGAGCAAACATGTTCTGCATTCTGCCTTCTCCAAAACTGATGGCATTTAAAATGTTCCTACACCTACTTGGCAAAACTGCATTTTTTTTCAGTGCTAATTATGATGTAGGAAAACCTTTTCTTCCCCCCAGGATGAGTGAGATTTGGTAGCGACGCTGTTTAGAAACGGGAAATTTGGAAAACAAAGCCTTCTACAAGTCAGAGCTTCTGTTTCCCTTCCCCAGCGTTTTGCCCGCGATGCAAACAGAGATGAAGAGGTGGATAAATTACACAGAAATTGCATCAAACCGGGATCAAAACCCACGTTTATTTCGCAACACTCGCCGAGCCATTGCAGAGCAACGACAAGCACAAGAGCAGAAATGCTGCCTGTCGACCTTCCAAGAGCCCTGATTTTTATTTTCCTGCCACCAACACCAGATTAGATCATCCATTATCAAGCCCTGAGGCTGCACAGCTCTGGCAAGCCTCCCACAGCAAATCCCCACTGCAGCCAGGCAGGGAATTGGGGAAGGAGCCTCGTGTGGTTTGCATTCCCAGCAGGTGAATTTGGGATTTTCCCCAGGGAGGGTTTGGGGAGTTTTTACCTGGTGTTTCCACCCTAAATAAACTCCTCTCGGAGTCTTTCAGACCTCTGGGTTATGAGCAACTCTGTCATTATCTCAGATTTCTCCCATCCACTCTGACTCACAACTGCGGAAACAAATGTTCTGTGCTCCGGGGTAATTCCCAGTGTAATTGAGGCACTAATTAAACAAAATGGATTTTTTATCGGGATTCCTAAATATTTACCCAAAGTTCCCTAAAGAACAGACACCTCAGCACACGTTTAGAGACAGGGTGGTGATGCAAAGTGGTGTTGAAGTTATTTAACACAAGAGAAAGGACAGGACTGCCTGGGGAGCGAGAAGATGCAAACCAGCTCCCAGTTTTATCAAAGTAATTAAACCTTTTTTTTCTAAGTGGATGGAGAAATCCTTCCCAGTTGAGATCTCTGGCAGGGTGCTGCCCTTCCAAAGCACAACCCTGAGCTCAGGGGGGAAAATTCGGAGATTGGGATCGAGGTGGAAAGTCAAATTAATGAAATCTAAATTGCCTAAGGATTGTTTTCTCATGATTAAACCCCTGCATTTCTGCTGCAGCCACAGCACAAGCTTTGGCCCACAGATTAACCCTTCTCTCCACCCTGGAGGAAATTCCCCAGGAGTTCAGGGCACCAGCTGACATCTCTGCTCTCAGAAAATCATCATCTGTGCAAGACGAAACTTCATTTTTCTGCTCCTTCCCACCTCATATTTGCCACGTTTTGGGGTAAAACCACAGCAAATTGGATCAAACCTTGTGCCCGGATCTGGTTCACTCCCAAGCAGGGCTGCACACACACAGATTGGAGGATTAACATGAAACCAGCCAATCCTACATCGTTTTATTTGCCAAAACCTTCCCCACAGCAGAATCCAGGCAGAATTAGATACCTACATGGGGTTTTTTTCCTAAAATCAGGCATATTTTGGCAGCTGAGCCATGCCAGGGCTGGCAAAGCATCTCAGCATCTCTCCAGCCCCACAGGACCGATGCTCATCGGAGAGCTCTGGCTTTGTTTCAGCACAAAATTACTCAAAACATCTGCGGTGCTGCTGGAAGGAACTGGTTTGGCAGTTCCTAGAACAGAGCAGGGGCATTTCAGCCACCAGCTGCATCTGTGCTGGGGGAAGTCATAGGAAAAGCCACGAACTCAGCCTGGAATCCTCCAGGAAAAGCAGGCAGGAACACTCCGGGGCTGTGTGTAACTGCAGGCTGGCTTTGCTGTGTAAACATGTTAATATTTAATGGCATTTAATGCAAAATCAACTTCTCCCGCCCTTTGTTAGGGAGAGCTAATAAGTTAAACCTGACAGTGGAGTTTTTCCACAGCCTTTGGAATGAGGAGAACCAGCATTTCCACAGAAAAACAGTAAAAATGGTAAAAACAGGAATGGGGAGGAGTGTGTGTGAGTGCCAGAGTGTGTCAGGAAAAAGGGCATCAGGTAAGCAAACCTCCTCAGGGTAATGAAAATGCAGTTTTAAGCAGCTGTTTGAAGGCAGAATCCAGAACAGCAGGGAAAACCTTCATCCAGGACATTCTGTTTTGCAGGATATTGGGGAAATCCTTCCTGAGGATTAGCTGTGCTAATTTTTAGTTAGCTGTGCCATTCCAAACCAAACCATTCTGGGATTGACTGATTCTAACCCTTGCAGAGAAACGCAGTCCCAAAAAAATTACTGTATTTTTAGGACAGCTTTTTTTCACCCCCTTTTGAGCTCTGTTTTTCCACCAAACAGCTAAAAACCATGGGGAAAGCCTGTTTTGGGGGTTTGCTCTGGGGATGAGCTGTGTGGGGTTTTCTGGAGAAGAAAGTTTTGGGTAGGGAAAGGTCCCAGACTGGGTGGTTTTCATGGTCCATTCCAAACCAAACCATTCTGGGATTCTCTGATTCTAACCCTTGCAGAGAAATGCAGTCCCAAATAAAGCACTGGTTTTTTAGGACAGCTCTTTTTTTCCCCCCCTTTTGAGCTCTGTTTTTCCACCAAACAGCTAAAAACCATGGGGAAAGCCTGTTTTGGGGGTTTGCTCTGGGGACAAGCTGTGTGGGGTTTTCTGGAGCAGAGGGCTTTGGGTAGGGAAAGGTCCCAGAAACCCACAGAACGTTTGGGGCTCCCTGGAGACGGCGGAACGTTGGTGGTGGGAGCTCCTTGTGAGGTCACACAGCCCCTGAGGGGACAGAGAGCTCCCTGAGTGGTCACTCAGCACCCTGAGGGGACACAGAGCTCCTGAAGGGTCACACAGTCGCTGACAGGTCACCCTGAGAGGTGACACAGCTGGGTTAGGTGTGCAGAACAGGCAGGTGGCACCACGGGAGGCTTGGGCAGCAGCCAGGGCAGCGCCATGACGTGGGCACGGTGGGCTCTGGCCAGCACCCTGCTGCTGGCTGTGCAGAGAGCCCTGACCATCCTGGTGTCCCTGCTGATCCTGCTGTGCCTGATAGCCCTGCTGGCCCCCGGGGCTCAGCTCCCTGCCCGTGAGACAGGGCTGCCCGCAGCAGGTAGGTGACAGGGAGGTCCCACGGGTGCCACAGGCCCCACATGTCCCACATGTCTGACAGATCCCACATGTCCCACAGATCCCACATGTCCCACATGTCCCACATGTCCCACATGTCCCACAGGTCCCACATGTCCCACATGTCCCACATGTCCCACAGGTCCCACATGTCCCACATGTCCCACAGATCCCACATGTCCCACAGGTCCCACATGTCCCACAGGTCCCACAGTTCCCACATGTCCCACAGTTCCCACATGTCCCACATGTCCCACAGGTCCCACATGTCCCACAGATCCCATATGTCCCACAGATCCTACATGTCCCAGAGATCCCACATGTCCCACAGGTCCCACATGTCCCACATGTCCCACATGTCCCACAGGTCCCACATGTCCCACAGGTCCCACATGTCCCACAGGTCCCACAGGTCCCATATGTCCCACAGATCCCATAGGTCCCACATGTCCCACAGGTCCCACAGATCCCACAGATCTCACAGATCCCACAGATCCCACATGTCCTGCAGTTCCCACATGTCCCACAGATCCCTCCAAGGAACATTTAGGTTTCAATATCCTGTTGGGAGGCAATTCAGCACCTTTTTGGCTGAGGGGAGTGGGTCAGGCTCAGACCCCAGAACACTAGCAGGGGGAATTATTCCATCCCAAATCCCAGCACCCTGATCCTAGAGCAATGCCTGTGGGGCTGTTGGGGTTGGGTTAACTCCTGACAGCTCCTGCATGGTTTTTTTTTTGGGATCACCATGGGTCAAACACCTGGCACAGTGCTCCAGAGGGAAGGAGCCATTCCATACCCCAACCACAGCTCCTGCCATGGAAAATACGTGGAAATATTTCATTGGAACTCCTCTCTGTTCCCAGCAGTGGATGGAGAAAATGGAGATGCTGAATCTGACCCTCCCGGACCTTACATGACTTTTGATTTGTTTTGGGAACTGCCAGCTCAGCCAAACGTGAGCGAGGCTTCTCGTGCAGGTGGGTGTGAGAGTCCAGCCCCGCCAGGCTGTTCTGGAACATTCCATAGTCCTCTGCCTGTGCTGAGCTCAGCCTGGACAGGGAATGCTACAGGGTGTGACGGGAGCTCCTTCAGGGGGTCTGGGCTTCTTGGGGGTCACTGGTCAGTCCTGGTCACCCCCAGCCCCATAGGGGTCACTGGTCAGTTCTGGTCACCTCCCAGCCCCACAGGGGTCACTGATCAGTCCTGGTCACCCCATGGGGGTCACTGGTCAGTCCTGACCCACTGCACAGCCCCAAGGCTGCTTCCAGGGATTTCTGGGGTGGAAATTTTCACTCTTTCCCTCAAGGTGTGAAGAACGAAACTGGAGTGATGAACATTTCCTGGCCGTTCATGGAACCGTCTGGCGTCATGGCTTTGCTGAAGGAAACCATCCCAGGTACAAGTGGCTCTAAACCCCACGGGGTTGGGAAGCTCAGCATTCAGATTCCCATCAGGAACAGTGATTTGGCATTAAATTGGCACGTTTTCTGTCTGCAGTGCTGGAGGGTGAGCCTGTGGATAAGGAGGAACCTCAGGAGGTTCCTCAGGCCGTGCCAGACCCTGGGGACAACGTGGAGGACCTTCAGCCAACGGGTCAGTCAGGAAATCTGTGTCCCTTGGCCACCCCTGGGGTGGAGGGTGTGACCATCCCAGGGACAGCTGCCCACCACCCTCCACCCCATTCCCAGGGATTTCAGAGCTTTGGGATTTCCTCCAGGTGTGCACAAGAGATCTGAGGACGCCACGACTGAGCCAAGCCCTGTGGAGAGCCTGGCGAACTCGGGCAAAGGCAACGCCAAACTCACCTGGAGTGTCTTTCTGAGAGCTTTCCTCGTGGCTGTGGTGTGCAGCCTGCTGGCCCTGCTGGTCCTCAAGGTGGCCCCAGCGTGGGCAAATGACATCAAAGAGTGAGTGACGTGGGGGGGGTGACAAATTTTGGTGCTGGGTGGCTGAACTGCCATGGAACATTTCTGGGATTGCCAAATTTTGGTGCTGGGTGGCTGAATGAGCCATGAGGGATTTCTGGGGTTGGCAAATTTTGGTGCTGGGTGGCTGAATGAGCCATGAGGGATTTCTGGGGTTGGCAAATTTTGGTGCTGGGCGGCTGAATGAGCCATGGGACATTTTTGGGTTGCCAAATTTTGGTGCTAGGTGGCTGAATGAGCCATGGGATATTTCTGGGATTGCCAAATTTTGGTGCTGGGTGGCTGAACTGCCATGGGGCACTTCCAGAATTTCCAAATTTTGGTGCTGGGTGGCTGAATGAGCCATGGGACATTTCTAGAATTGCCAAATTTTGGTGCTGCGTGGCTGAACCAGATATGAGGCATTTCCAGAATTGCCAAATTTTGGTGCTGGGTGGCTGAATCTGCCATGAGACATTTCTAGAGTGTCCAAATTTTGGTGCTGGGTGGCTGAATGAGCCATGGGACATTTCCAGAATTGCCAAATTTGGTGATGGGTGGCTAAACACGGCATGTGATGTTTCTGGGGTTGTCAAATTTTGGTGCTGGGTGGCTGAACCAGCCATGGGACATTTTTGGGTTGCCAAATTTTGGTCCTTCAGCAGCTTCCCCTCTCTCCACAGGCGCCTTGCAGCTCTGAGAGCCAGCTTTGAGCGCCTGGACGAGGCAGGAGACAAGGATTTAGTGTTAGAAATCTAAATAAAGATAAGCAGCACAATGGTCTGTGTGGCAGGTTTGGATTGGAAGGAATTCTCGCTCTCTGCTCCGTCACACTGAATGGGATTTAAGACCTTTTCCCACCCAAATAATTCCATGACCCTAGGAACTAAAATCAATTTCGAAGCACTGAGCAGTTGATTCTTAGCAGCATTTAATAAGCGTATTTGTACATTTTCCTTTCTGGCACATTAACTTCTTAAATACATATGGGTGTATCTCGTATTTTAACTGGGTTAGAAGTGTGAAATGGAACAAAACCAGGCCTGAATAATAGAACAGGGCGAACATCTGAGCTGGAAATACACAGAGCTATAAAAGCCAATTGGAAACCCACTGGAATTCCCATAAAACGCACTGCAATATTGAATAATGCATAAAAGCATGGGCAGGTGCCTCTTTGTTGTGTGTGAAAACACAGAGACAATAAAACACAGGGGAAAGGATAAATCATTTGGATTTGAAGGCGTTTATTGAAATAATCTGTTCTTAAACCTAAATGTGCTACGGGACTGAGGGAGAAGAAATGGATGTTGCAGGTGTGCAAGGGATGGGATGGGCAATAGAACAGTGAATTCCATTTAATTTGCTACTCAATTTTTCTTCTAAGGGGTTTTCTTCTAAGGGATTTTTCTTCTAACTACTAGCTTTTTCTACTAGCAAAAACCTCCCTTCTAGCAAAAACCTCCCTTCTAGTAAAAACCTCCCTCCTAGTAAAAACCTCCCTTCTAGTAAAAACCTCCCTTCTAGTAAAAACCTCCCTTCTAGCAAAAACCTCCCTTCTAGTCAAAACCTCCCTTCTAGTCAAAACCTCCTAATAGAACGAACAGTGAATTCTATTTAATTTGCTACTCAGGGATTTTCTCTTCTAATAAAAACCTCCCTTCTAGTAAAAACCTCCTAATAGAACACTGAATTCTATTTAATCTGCTATTCAGAGATTTTTTTTCCTCCTAATAAAAACCTCCCTTCTAATACCCCCCCGACAGAACAGTGAATTCTATTTAATTTGCTACTCAGGGATTTTTATTCTAATAAAAACCTGCCCGGGGCTGTGGTGGTGGTGGTGGTAGGAACCTATTTCTTACTGGGAGAAGGATGCAAGATCTCATCCCTCATCCCAGCAGGAGTCAGGAGCTCACTTGGGGTGAGTTTGGTGTCAGCCAGGAGTGTCACTGAGGGAGAGGGGACAGTCCCTGTGGCCTCCCCTGGATGGCTTCAGGTCAGCACACTGCTGAGTGCCACCTCCCAGAGGTGACACCACCCTGCACCAGCCCTGTTTGTCCTGCGACAGATGATTTTGGGGTGGATTTCCTGCATTCTGAGGAGCACAAGGGGAACTGCAGGCCATGGGGACTGCCAGCCGCTCTGGGTGTGCGAGGGGGACACGGCTATTGTCCCAGGTTTTTGTCCCAGGGCTTTATCCCAGGGGTCTGTCCCAGGCTATTGTCCCAGGAGTTTGTCCCAGGTTGCTATCCCAGGTATTTGTCCCAGGCTTTTGTCCCAGCGGTTTGTCCCAGGGGTTTGTCCCAGGTTTTTGTCCCAGGGATTTTTCCCAGGCTGTTGTCCCAGGTTTTTGTCCCAGGTTTTTGTCCCAGGTTGCTGTCCCAGGCTGTTGTCCCAGGCTGTTTTTTGTCCCAGTTTTTTCTCCCAGGCTTTTGTCCCAGGTGTTTGTCCCAGGTGTTTGTCCCAGGTTTTTCTCCCAGGTTTTTCTCCCAGGTTGCTGTCCCAGGTTTTTCTCCCAGGCTTTTGTCCCAGGTGTTTGTCCCAGGTGTTTGTCCCAGGTTTTTGTCCCAGGCTGTTGTCCCAGGTGTTTTTCCCAGGTTTTTCTCCCAGGTTTTTGTCCCAGGCTGTTGTCCCAGCTTGCTGTGCTGTCCCACCTTGCCCTCCAAGAGCTGCTTTTTGACCATGCGAGTCACAGAAGACCAAATAGCCTTTTTGTCTGAAAAAAGAGGAAAAACCAGGTGATGCTGTGCCTCTGCTGGCTCTGAGCCTTGCAGCAGCCCGGGCTGTGTGTCACTGCTGTCCCCAGAGGTGACACTCCTGCCTGTACCTTTGGGTTTCATGTTGAGCTCCGGCAGCACAAACAGGGATTCGTTGCCATCCCAAAAATCCATCGCAGTGGGTTTCACAGTCCCGGGGACATCCATGACATGCTGGGCACCTCCTCACTCTGGGCTGTCCAGGGCACAGCATCCACCTCCCTGGTGTCACTTTTGTCCCCCTGTGTCACCACAGGCTCTGTGACATCGCAGTGCCACCAGCATTCCAGAGCAGCCTTGTGAAAAATGATGCTCAGGGCCTTTTAAATGAGGATTTGGACTTTAAAATCTTAAGCCTTGGTGGGTTAACCATCACAAGTGTGGGTTTGTGGGTTTGTGGGTTTGGAGCTCAGGTCATTTTGGTCTCCCAAATGTGGCTCTGGGGATTTAAAAGTGATGCTCTCCTCCTCAATCCTGAGGCATTATATCAATAAGGGTTTGGGTTTGCATAACTCAGTGTTGAATCTGAGAAGTAATCAGCAATCATCTTTTGGGCCTTGAAATTGTGGTTTATGTTCTAAATTTTTTCCTTTTTTTTTCTTTTTTTTAATAGTATTTCCTCAGAGGAGTTTCAGTGCCCAGGGATTTCTTTATTCAAGATCCCACTGTGAAACACCAAAGCAAGCAGAGCTCAGTGCTGTGCTGAGAGTTTGTAACTCAGGCAAAACACAGACAACAAAATACAGGGAAAAAGGAGAGACAAATGGCCTGACTTTGGAGACATTTAATGAATCAATCAGTGCTTAAAGCCCAGAGAGCTGCAGGGCTGAAGGATAAGGAATGTTGTGAACTCCTCCAAAACAACCTCAACCCCAAACAGCAGCTGACAGGATAAACTGGGCTTATAAAGTGAGCATTCGAGGATTTGGACTTTAAAATTGTAAGTCTTGGTGGGTTAACCATCACAAGTGTGGGTTTGGAGCTCAGGTTGAGTGTTTTGGTCTCCCAAATGTGGCTCTGGGGATTTAAAAGTGATGTTTTCTTCCTCACTCCTGAGGCATTATATCAATAAGGGTTTGGGTTTGGATAACTCAGTGCTGAATCTGAGAAGTAATCAGCAATCATCTTTTGGGCCTTGAAATTGTGGT
>NW_028147835.1:0-5572 GCF_008360975.1 Lichenostomus cassidix
TGGCAGGACAGACACCCCCCCCCCCTTCTCTCTCTCCCTGATTGCTAGCCGAGATCGATGGCTCAGATTAAGTCAATGGCTTAATCCTGACTATCAGTGCTGGCGTCTGGAACTCAGAGCAAGACACTGAGAGAATGTGAAGAATTTTCAGGTGACCGCAAATACACACTCTTTTCCCTATAAAACACCACGAAAAACTCAGTAAAATCAGAAGCTTTATACATAGAACATGGAACGTGAAGTAAAAGCTTTCTCCCCTGAGTTTGGACGCAAACTTTGTGGTTACTTCCCGAGGGATTGAGTGAGGACGCTGATGTATCTCCAGCTCCAAAAACTGGATTTGGTGAGATCATTGAGTTTCCTAAATTGTATTATTCCGGCTAACTTATAGGTACCTTTCTTAACTTGCATTTCAGCTAGCTCAAGCAAGCATTTCTTAACTTGCATTATCGTTCAAGCAAGCATTTCTTGCGTTTTTAACTATCTTTATAGTTCAAGCAAGGTTTTACCCCATAATTGCATTTTTAGCTACCATAGTGTTGCAATTATGTATTCATTGTGTGTCTGTGTGTGTCAATCTGTTCTATGTTTGTATGTTTGTTATGTTCTGTGTCAAATAAATGGTATTTTTAGACAAATCGGCCAGATATCAAAGAATCTTGCGAACGGGACTAAGTCTTGGGGAACTAGCTGTCTTAAAGCCTGTCAAACTGCAAAAGCACATAAATCTCCTCTCTCCCATGCAAGACAATATGGCGTAGTCGGCAGGATATCTGGCGTACGATTTAAGAAATTAACAGCTAAAGAGCTAACATCTTATTTTACGGAGGCACAAAAATTCACATAGCTATGAGTAACTATATTGTGTAGTATATGAGTGTTTAGCTTCTTTGTTCTGTTATCTCTTACGTCTAACAAACCATTTTATATGAAACCTAAATAAACCATCATGACACTGGGTATAGGGAGTGCTGGTCGCTCTAAAAATAGATTAAATGCCGATTGCCAAAGGCCTAGGTAATCAGCAAAAAATCTATCAGCCCTCTGTCTATAAGCAAAATGTGTAACAAACAATCTTCAGCAAAAACTTACAAAACACAGATGTTACACTCTGCTGGTGAGAAACTAGCTTAAAATGAGGAAAAATCCTCTGATGAAATTACATGAAGCACAAAACTTGCTAAAAATTAACGAATCTCTCATGTACTTGCTTTATATCTAAAAATTGCATGTAATTAGTAAACAGAAA
The DNA here is from genome assembly GCF_008360975.1 of Lichenostomus cassidix. Classification (NCBI taxonomy): domain Eukaryota; kingdom Metazoa; phylum Chordata; class Aves; order Passeriformes; family Meliphagidae; genus Lichenostomus; species Lichenostomus cassidix. Next base: position 1,250 of record NW_028147835.1, read on the forward strand.
TGATAAAAGAAATTCCAGAGTTAATAACCCCGCCTGGGAATAAACTTATGAAATTCAGAAAAACTCTGATGAAAATTAATGATTCAAATTGAATCCTCACAAAAGCATAAAACCCCTATCTCTAAAAAGAAGAAGAAAATCTCTTTAGCACAAACAGTGTGTGGGGAGGAAGCGGGGAAACAAACTCCTCCCGTTTCAAAGAAAAAAAAAAAAACCTCTTAGCAAACTTCCAACCCCCTCTCCCCCATCTCTCTCTCTCTCTCTCTCACCCATTCCTACATACCTTTCACAAACCTCTAATTCCTGGATTTACTAATTTCTTCCCGTATATTATCAGTATGCTTTAAAAATCTCTGGCGTGTGTATGTAGTGTGTGTGAAAATGTATAAATTAAATCATGTCGACATGTATCTCGGGGACGCCCGTATGATATAAAAAGGTGTGAATGTGAGAGTGAAGCAAGAAAGAATGAGTGTTGAAAACAGTTTTTTTCAAATGCTACATCTTCCTAGCTTTCTGTATACTTCTTTCTGTATACCTCTAACATCCTCTTAAAAACTCCTGTGCCCTTTTGTGCTAGATTTTAGCAGTTGCAAAGGGAAACATAATTTCTTTTTACTTTACCTGTTTGGTTTAAAAGTGAAGCAACTAAGATGCTTCCCCACAAGGGCTATTCCGGGAACAGCCAAAGTTAAGTTTTTAAAATGCAAATGAGCCATTGATAAGACAAAGGGCAATTAGAAGCCACTTCTTAGTAGAGGAAAAAGCTGCAAAACCAGTTTTCCTGTCCCTCACTCCAAGCTAACTTCATTTGCATACTAAAAGCAGAGATATCTCTCTCTCTACATTGCAAAATAAGGCAAGCATAAGAAAAAAAAAAAAAAAACAAAACACTGCAACATGTATTTTAAACTCTTAAAATCAGAGTTGTTTAGTTTTAAACTAAAAAATATACTTATAAGTAATTAAAAGCTATATAATTAATTAATTAGCAATTTTAAATTGGTGCCACATAGATTGTGAGCAAACATTAACACGTAAAGAAAGAAAATTTAGTTTTACTAAAAGATCTAAATTGTTGTTTCTACAAACTTCAGTTCTAACAAACTCAATAAGTTTGTGAGATGATAAATTTAATAAATAATTGAGCAAAAATTAATTAAATTAATGCAACTAACTACATCACCTTATATATCAAAATTAAAAATAATTTAGAGTAAAATCTCTAAAACATCTAACAATTATGTTTAAGTTTTTTTTCCAAACAAAGCCAGACCCAGTAAAATTTTGCAGACAAATAGTCCTAGCTTACCCTAAATTCTAAGCTAAAAAGTGTATAGTTTACTAATGCTTCAGCCAAACGTATTGGTGTTGTGTATGAAGTGCAGAGCAGTAACTCTGAATATTAAATATGAAAGAAAGTTTTGGAAAGTGCATAAGTGAGAGAGTTAAGAGCTGTGTTGCTAGCAATAAAGAAAGGAACAGGAAAAGTGTGTGTAAACTTTTGTGCTGTGTGGGCTGGAGTTGCACAGTGGTTGTGTCAGTAGCAAGTGCTGAATGGCAGGTAAGTGAGAAAAGCAGTTTAGCAGGAAAAAAATTGAAAATGGCTATTAGCTGAAGCTCAAAATCGAAAAAATCCAAATAAACTGAGTTAAAACGCATCCAAATGGCCACACATTGAATAATTTTGAAAATCTATCCCAAATTGGGATTGTACCAATGATGCTAACAAATGCTCAAGGGCCCATGGCCTAAATAGCTGCTGATTCTTATAACTACCAGCATAAAACCAACTCCCAATGAGTGTTTCCCCTATAACAGATCTGGTTTTGCTGAGAGCAAAACTCTTATTTCCTCGCAAAGCGCTCTGCACTGCCCCCGTCCGACAGCAGTGAAAATAGCGACGTGTTTGCAACTACAGGCCAAAAGGGGGAATAACAATTCTCAAAACCACATATCTATTATTGCTTAAATCGTGTTAATTTCATTGCTCTATTAACCTTAAATGTTTAAGTATACTTTCACCAGATAAAAGCTAGGTGTACCTGAATGAAAAAGACAAGCTACTCAAGCAACAAGAGAAGAATCTCTTCAAGCAGCAAGAAAAAGCTGTTTACTACCTACACAGCTAAAGAAATGAATTAAACCTCCTAAACTCCTGCAAGCAAAGAAGCCAGCTCCAGACAAAGAAACCATACTGGACTGCATAGTAACTAATGAGTTTACTGTAACTAAAATATTCATTGTAATATTGTTTGCATTTTTCTCATGCTTACAAGTTATTATTTACAGTAATGCATTATGGCTAATCAGCCATCTCAACAAAATTGTAACAAAACCCTAATAATTTTTAAAGCCTCTGTATATACAGATGTCTAAAAAACACCAAAAGTAGCTTCACACCAAAAAATGAAGTTACCTAAATGTAACTGTAAAATTATAGTAAAAATCTATTTCAAGTGTCATTCATATCTCAACATAGCTAAAACAAGCATGTTAACCACACACTAGTGTGCCTATTCAAAAAAAAAAAAAATGAAACACTACTGGCTTTGTAAAAATAAAGCTAAAAGAATTTTCTAATATTAATGTTCATTAATGATATATAAATTATATACCAAAAATTTGCAAAAATTAAAACCAACAAAAATATATAGATCAAATGATGACCATCTTCTCTAAAAAGAAAAGCCTCAAAAAGAAAACCTTATTTAGTACTATTGGAGTACTAAATGATTCAATGATCTTATTATTTCAAATAATGTTTTTGTGTATATATATACATCTTATCTAATTTCTGCAAGTATTACCTTAGTATATCTATAACTCTGATTGTCACAGTGAGAAAAATTTCATCCTAAAATATAACTCAAATTACAGAATCAATTTTGATTCTCCCAAAATAAAATATAAATTCCCAAATGGAATTATAATCCAAATGATTAAAACAATTAATTTTCATAACATCTTTAACTCCCCTGAGACAATCAAATCAATTAATATGTGTATGTCTATTACTTTAAAATATTGTAGAATTGTCTAACATTTAACATGTTAAGCAAAAACAGGTAAAACACTGAAGAAGACGACTAAACTAAAAACCACAAAAGAAGTAAAAGAATCGCCAACCAATGGCTACTCTTCTTCGTTCCTGATTTGCATCACATCCTCCTATGACCTTGAGATTCAAGGGGTGGAAATAATCTACCCTACATGGACTTATATCAACATAAATAACTTGTTAAATTGTCTCCAATTTCTATGGACATTCTGAAGTTAATGTCATATTTACTAATCCCTTAGTTGTTACTACTAATGTTTCTTTTATATATATATTTTGCTACATAATCTACTACATAAACCCATAAACTGAAGCAACAGCAAATGCTTCCTATTAACATAGACAACGTTCCATTAAAGAATAATACAATTTAGAAACACAATATATACTAAAAATTTAACAATAATACCTAAATTAAAGAACGTGAGTGCGTTTTATAGCATGGAGGCAAGAGACACCTGCACTGTCACTTCATGAAGTAAGAGTAGTGTCTTTGGGTCACAGGGGTGGATTGTGGCAGGACAGACACCCCCCCCCTTCTCTCTCTCCCTGATTGCTAGCCGAGATCGATGGCTCAGATTAAGTCAATGGCTTAATCCTGACTATCAGTGCTGGCGTCTGGAACTCAGAGCAAGACACTGAGAGAATGTGAAGAATTTTCAGGTGACCGCAAATACACACTCTTTTCCCTATAAAACACCACGAAAAACTCAGTAAAATCAGAAGCTTTATACATAGAACATGGAACGTGAAGTAAAAGCTTTCTCCCCTGAGTTTGGACGCAAACTTTGTGGTTACTTCCCGAGGGATTGAGTGAGGACGCTGATGTATCTCCAGCTCCAAAAACTGGATTTGGTGAGATCATTGAGTTTCCTAAATTGTATTATTCCGGCTAACTTATAGGTACCTTTCTTAACTTGCATTTCAGCTAGCTCAAGCAAGCATTTCTTAACTTGCATTATCGTTCAAGCAAGCATTTCTTGCGTTTTTAACTATCTTTATAGTTCAAGCAAGGTTTTACCCCATAATTGCATTTTTAGCTACCATAGTGTTGCAATTATGTATTCATTGTGTGTCTGTGTGTGTCAATCTGTTCTATGTTTGTATGTTTGTTATGTTCTGTGTCAAATAAATGGTATTTTTAGACAAATCGGCCAGATATCAAAGAATCTTGCGAACGGGACTAAGTCTTGGGGAACTAGCTGTCTTAAAGCCTGTCAAACTGCAAAAGCACATAAATCTCCTCTCTCCCATGCAAGACA
>NW_028147836.1:0-5555 GCF_008360975.1 Lichenostomus cassidix
TCTGAAGCTAGGTTTGGATTCAGCAACACCTGGACTCTCTGAGGAGTTTAGAAAGCAAAGGGGTCTTTTCTTCACCTTGTGACTCAACAGAAAGGTCTCCCTGACAATTCTGTCTGACTCTGTCCTCTATGCAGAAAATAAGCAAGTGTACCTTGCCATCAAATCTTGTTATAAACCACTGTTGCATTTACCTGATTTAGGGTAAAATAGAAATTATTAATGTAAAAGAACTAGAAGCTGGATAATAGTAATAATAATATTTTTGAACTGATTTAGAGAGCCGGAGATTGGATAATGATTTACTAAGATATGCCAGCTGCAATCCATTTATTATTCGCTTAATGAATTTGTGCCTACCTGGTACCGGGGAGGATGGAGAGAAGAGAGCCAAATAATTGAGAGAAACCACCAAGTGTAACTGAGCATCCCGCCCTTGGACCCCAGGACCGGTACAAGTTGGTTCTCAGGCTTGGACGTGGACCAAGAACCAAGGGAGCATGCGCAAGGGAACAGGGTGAACAGTTCATTGTGATGAAGAGTATGGATCATGTAGTAATCAATCATTTGGGACCCTTGCCCACAATTAATCTGAGACACTGTGCTTGCGCAAGCATATTTAAATGAACTTTGAACTCATTATAATACGAAGCGGGGATAGATAATGAATATGTATCGGGGCTTTGTCTAACTTTATGCATATGTAATCTGTAACCTAATATAAACCTAGTGAAGTTCTGCTGAGGGTGTGCATGTCTTTGGAGGGGCTACCCCCCATGCACCCCAGCTGGAATAAACACATACCTACTTCATAACTATCTGAGTTGTGGAGTCAATTCCATGCTTCATACCTTTGAACTCTGTTAACTCACTATTTATAAAGTATATTGTTGCTTCTTTCTTAAAAGTGAAATGCGTCACTCCATTTGCAACAAAACTAAATGTTGTGATACAAGCTGCAGTTTCCCCACCCCTTTTCTTCCTTATATGTCTACCCTTCTCACATTGTGCTGCCTTTCCCAGCCCTGGCCACTCCCTCGGGTTTTCCCTATTGGTTCCTGTACCCCAACTCTGCCCATGTACGGCCCCTGTGCCCAGAGATCACTGGCTCATGTTCTCTCCCCACCCCCTCTGTCTCTATACAAAACCCCAGACCCTTCCCCATTATGTGTCTTTGCATCTGGGAGTCTTTGCCTCTGGGAGGTCTTTGGCCTCTGGTGATCATGTGAATAAACAGACTCTGTGGTCACCATGCATAGACCCTTCTCGCCCTCCTTTACTGCTGCTGTGTTGCAAAGAGCAGACAGACAAAACCAGAGCTAGTCATCAGCTCCCCAGCTGGTGTAAGCGCAGTGACCAGCCTTCAGAAGGAAGGTTTGAGGCACTGAGGCGCTTACCTGGGCTGGGCAGAGACGCTGTCTGGTAAGGCCTGCGGTTTGCCATAACACCGCATGAAAGCAACCCAGAACTGCAACAACTAAAAGACCTCCATGCAGTTATCATATAAAACAAGGGATGAAATACATAGATCAAGGAGATACAGTTGAACAAACTATCCAAAACACTGTTATGGAATATATCTCAGGTTCACCAAACACAATTTCTCACATTTCCATAAAATTTGTGTAGTTTCCTGCTGTAAAAATATATTTTGTTAAAAATCTCTGCTGCCTCCCATTTACCAGGAGAAAGAAAAACCCAAAACATAGGCTGCTTACTCATTCTCATGCCCTTTGTCCTAAATTAGGGGCTCCTGCCACCAAAACTATGTCAGTTACAGATTTCACCCTCCTTCACTCCTGAACAATTTCGCCAAATAGGCAGACTGGCAATACAGAGCAGTCATTTCTAACCACTAGTGAAATGTGAGCATTATAGGCTAAGCATCCTATAGAATCCTAGCAAACATATATCAGTCCAGCTCATATCTCTCTGCATAGCACATTTTAAAAAAAATGGGGATACAAACAAAGGGAGGAAGGGTGGGTGTGCTTCAATACGAAGATCTCGAGGGCACAGGAACAGACCATTCCCATGTGCCGAAAGATGAGTCAACGAGGTAAATGTCCAGCCTGGATGGGCAAGGAGCTTATGAAGGAACTAAGGAATAAAAAGAGGATGTATCATCTTTGGAAGGAGGGTCAGGTATCTCAGGAAATATTTAAGGGGGTCATTAGGGCATGTAGGAAAAAAATTAGAGGCGAAAGCTCAGTTAGAACTTAATTTGGCAACTTTTGTGAAGGATAATAAAAAATGTTTTTACAAATATATTAATGGCAAAAGGAAGGGTAAGAACAATCTCGGTTCTCTACCGGACGCGGGAGGGAATTTAGCAACCGCAGAGGGGGAGAAGGCAGAGGGGTTTGTTATAAATATATCCTAATATAGTGTTGGCTTTCGTAGATATTCATTGTGTGTATGGTTTTATAGAAGTAGTCTTGTCATAGAGATAGAGGTATATAACCAGTGTTTTAATTTCTGTTATGAACTAGATTTCGATATTATAGTGAAAACTAATAAAAGTAGTTTAAAAGAACTTTTCTTTACTAACCACACCACCTGCTTGACTGGGTAACACCCAAAAAGAAGACCTGCCACTGATACCTGACTATCAGCCTGTAACCAGATGCAAGGACTACAGAACCAAGCCCAAACTGGGAGGCGATAACCAAGACTGGAAGAAACCACAGCTTTGATAACCAAGACTGGAAGAAACCACAGCCGAAAAAGCGCATGCTCTAAAAAGGCAGGACCAAGGAGGAGCCATGCAAAATAGTTCTTGGAACATGGAAATAGTTCTGAGAAAAGTTTGAATATGCATAAGGCTGATGCAATACAAAGAGTATTTAAGATGACTCCCTCACTGGCAGATGTGCTTCTTGGCTTGGAGCCAAGCACCCAGTGCTGTTTCTTTGCTTTATTGGTGTCCCCTATTGTCTTTTATTAAACCCTTTAAATTTCAACAGGAGAGTGAAGCGTGTTTTTCACAGGTTTAATGCCTTCTTTGCCTCGGTCTTTATTGAAAAGATGGTTCGTCCTCAGGACAACCATCCTCCCACGCTGGTAGATGGTATTAGGGAGCAGGACAGTCCCCGTTATCCAGGAGGAAGCAGTCAGAGACCTGCTGAGCTGCCTGGATGTTCATAAATCTATGGGACCAGATGGGATCCATCCCAGAGTGATGAGGGAGCTGGCAGATGAGCTTGTGAAGCTGCTCTCCATCATTTACCAACAGTTCCGGCTCTCTGGTGAGGTTCCAGATGACTGGAAGCTGGCCAATGTGACGCCCATTCACAAGAAGGGTAGTAAGGAGGATCCTGGAAAATATAGGCCAGTCAGTCTAACCTTGGTACCTGGTAAGGTCACGGAACAGTTTATTTTGAGTGCCATCACACAACACCTACAGGATGGCCAGGGGATTAGACCCAGCCAGCATGGGTTTAGGAAGGGGAGGTCGTGTTTGACCAACCCGTTCTCCTTTTACGACCAGGTGACCCACCCGGTGGATGCGGGAAAGGCAGCAGATGTTGTCTATTTGGACTTTAGCAAGGCCTTTGACATCATTTCCCACAGTAAATTCCTGGAAATGCTGGCAGCTCACAGCTCAAACAGGTGCACTCTTCACTGGGTTAAGAATCAGACAGATGGCCGGGCCCAGAGAACAGTGGTGAATGGTGCCACATCCAGTTGGCAGCCAGTCACTAGCGGTGTCCCTCAGAGATCCATGCTGAGGCCAGTTTTGTTTAATATTTTTATTGATGATATGGATGAGGGTATTGAGTCTACTATTAGTTAATTTGCAGATGACACCAAGCTGGGAGTGTGTGTCGATCTGTTGGAAGGGAGAAGGGCTCTGCAAAGAGACCCGGAATGATTTTATAGATGGGCAGCGTCCAATAAGATGAAGTTTAACAAGTCCAAGTGCCAAGTCCTGCATTTTGGCCACAATAACCCCCCACAACACTACAGGCCGAGGACAGTGTGGCCGGACAGTGCCCAGGCAGAAAGGAATCCGGGGGTACCAGTCGACAGCCGACTGAATATGAGCCAGCACTGCGCCCCGGTGGCCAAGAAGACCAATGGCATTCTGGCCCGTATTAGAAATAGTGTGGCCAGCAGGACCAGGGAAGTCATTCTTCCCCGTACTTGGCACTGGTGAGGCTGCACCTCAAGTACCGTGTCAAGTTCTGGGCTCCTCAGTTCAGGAAGTGAGAAAGAAGTGGTCAAATAGAAAACCCAAATCTATTTGCACTTCAACCATCCTTGTTTCTTTGAGCTTTTGCCCCCTTCCACCAGCACAGCCCCTGTCCAGGGCTGAAGGCTGAGCTCTAATTCAAATTCAAACTGCAGCTGTGTGTTGGTTTGAAAACAAACCAGTGGGAGATCACAAGTCAAGATTGAAATTAAAAAAAAATAAGTGAAATAATACAAGGAAAAGCACTGACAAAGTCAGATACAACCTAACACCCTGTTAGGGTGGTAGTAGCAGTCCAACTGAAGTAGTCCAGTTGAAGCGGTGATCCTGTGAAGGTCTAGTCTCCAGCTGAAGATCCAGTGGTAGCTCTGGTCCTCTGGGAACCCAGTAGACCGGGCTAGCTCAGGCAGTTCCAAGGCCAGGTTATATCCAGGTGGGAACACCTGGCTCCTCCCTCCTGGGCAGAGCATCCCACAATGGGATGAGATAAGTCCATGAGTCACACGGTGGGTCCCTGATGGCCCATTGCCTGTCATGCGGGGTGGGTCGTTAGCAGCTGATAATAGCTAACGGATGGCCCATTGCCTGTCATCCGGAGTGGGTCATTAGCAGGTGATAGCAGCTAACGGCCCACAGCTGGTGGTAATAGAATACTTAACTACATCTATATTGCAACCCAGGACAAGCTGACAGCTTCTCAGAGAGGAGTGAATGTAGATAACAGCTCTGGCCTGATGGCTTATCAGCTAAGATGTACAAGCATGTATTTGAAACCAGCACAGAAACTGCTGAATCATCCCATGAAGGACCACGTATGCTCCAGAGGGAAAGGTGAAAAGTGCATTGTGATGAAGACTACTAGGACCTTCATCCTGGAGGGGTCTTTGGGGGTCTCCAAAGACCACCAGGACATAAAAAGCATGTGTGGTGCACATGCTAATGATATTAATGACTTCCAAGAAATGATTTGTATAACCACTCCTATCCTGAAGAATGTAATGAATATTCATGAATTTTACCTATAACACTGTGTCTTTGGGGTACTGAGGTGTGTGTGTTTGGTGGAAACAATTCCCACACATCCGGTGCACCGAATAAAGCAAATACCCACTTCTCTGACTTGGTCTCTGAAGTGCCTCCAGGCTCGATTGGGGCGAATCAAACTGGCGACCCAGGTGGGACCCTAACTCTGCTCGGCTGCTGGATCCAGGGGTAAGCAGACCTCCCAGTCGCGACCCTGAATTTTCAGGGTCAGCTCAGCTGTCCTTTGGCTCACGGCAGGGGTGGACCAAGGACCATCTGCACCAAATTAAGGTATTTGCTACTTTTACAAAAACAGAAATGCCTGCAGGTTCGGGGTACT